>NW_026867465.1:114887-122387 GCF_020745735.1 Hemiscyllium ocellatum | reverse complement strand
TCTCAGCCTAAGAGGCTTCTGGGAGTGCTCAGGCAAGGGTCAGCCTGCACCCTTGCTGGCAGCACCCAGGGGAACCAGGACGCTTGCATCTCTCGCCTTCATTTTCGACACAAACGCCTGAGGAGGAAGCCAACCCTCCGTGTGTCAAGAGACCGTCCCCGCCCCGGCCTCCGACTGATTCTTAGAACGGACGGAAAGAGTCAGGCAAGCCTGTTAAGACTTCCGCGAACTCTCCGGCTTGCACTGAGACGCGAGGTCGATGTGCTCAGCACCACGGGGCCCCTTTCGCCTGCAGGTCCCGAGCCGCCAACATGTTCTAAGTATCGTGTTCTCCAAACCTGGGTGACGGGCACCGCAGGGAGGCAGAGCCATCGCACTTGCCGGGTGGCAGAGGAAGGACCGGACTATGTACAATAGCGGCCAACGACTCCCAGAGCCGGTAGTGCGGCGCCTGCTCTCAGCCTAAGAGGCTTTTGGGAGTGCTCAGGCAAGGGTCAGCCTGCACCCTTGCTGGCAGCACCCAGGGGAACCAGGACGCTTGCATCTCTCGCCTTCATTTTCGACACAAACGCCTGAGGAGGGAAGCCAACCCTCCGTGTGTCAAGAGACCCGTCCCCGCCCCGGCCTCCGACTGATTCTTAGAACGGACGGAAAGAGTCAGGCAAGCCTGTTAAGACTTCCGCGAACTCTCCGGCTTGCACTGAGACGCGAGGTCGATGTGCTCAGCACCACGGGGCCCCCTTCGCCTGCAGGTCCCGAGCCGCCAACATGTTCTAAGTATCGTGTTCCCCAAACCTGGGTGACGAGCACCGCAGGGAGGCAGAGCCATCGCACTTGCCGGGTGGCAGAGGAAGGGACCGGACTATGTACAATAGCGGCCAACGACTCCCAGAGCCGGTAGTGCGGCGCCTGCTCTCAGCTTAAGAGGCTTTTGGGAGTGCTCAGGCAAGGGTCAGCCTGCACCCTTGCTGGCAGCACCCAGGGGAACCAGGACGCTTGCATCTCTCGCCTTCATTTTCGACACAAACACCTGAGGAGGGAAGCCAACCCTCCGTGTGTCAAGAGACCGTCCCCGCCCCGGCCTCCGACTGATTCTTAGAACGGACGGAAAGAGTCAGGCAAGCCTGTCAAAGAATTGAGCAGATGTCAAAATCTTTTAAGACTTCCGCGAACTCTCCGGCTTGCACTGAGACCCGAGGTCGATGTGCTCAGCACCACGGGGCCCCTTTCGCCTGCAGGTCCCGAGCCGCCAACATGTTCTAAGTATCGTGTTCCCCAAACCTGGGTGACGAGCACCGCAGGGCGGCAGAGCCATCGCACTTGCCGGGTGGCAGAGGAAGGACCGGACTATGTACAATAGCGGCCAACCACTCCCAGAGCCGGTAGTGCGGCGTGCGAGGTCTGCTCTCAGCGGAAGAGGGTTTTGGGAATGCTCAGGCAAGGGCCAGCCTGCACCCTTCCTGGCCGCTCCCACGGGAACCAGGCTACTTGCAATCCTTTCCCCCAATAGCAAGTGCCTTTTGGAGGGACGGCCGGAGTCAACGTGGGGTTTGCCCGCCCTCCAAAGTGTCAAGAGACCGCCGCACAGGCCTCTGACTGATTCTTAGAACAGGCAGCAAGAGTTGGGTAAGTCTGTCGAAAATTTGACAAAGTGTCAAAAATTAGACTTCCGAGAGCTCTTGGGCATGCACACAGGCCTGTCATTCAAGTGCTCTGCCCGCGGAACCGTTTTTTGGATGCCTTTCAAAGTGGTCCCGCGCCGCCATTTTGTTCTAAAAATCGTGTTCCCAGAAATCTCCGGGTACCCCGCCAACCTCACTGTGTCACAATGTCAAGTGGCACTGAATGGGTCTGAATTTCAAATTCGACTGCTTCGCTCTGGAACTCGAACCCGGCAAAACCGTTTGGATTTTTCCCGGTCCAGACTTTCGCGGCAGACAAAGTTAAAGTTTTCGGGCTGCAGACTCAAAACGACATCTGGCCAACCGCCGGGCTCAATTCGCCCAGTTCCTCCGGCACTTCGGAACTCATGTTCGGCATGAGTTTTTGAATCTTTCCCGATGCTTCGGCATTTTCCTCCGCTGACACTTGAATATTTTTCACACTTGGCCGAAAATTTTTCTAAGTTTTTCTGGTTACTGATTTCTTCTTTTCGGGCATTTTTCTAAGTTTTCTTGGTTACTCATTTCTCATTTTCAAATTTTTTTTTTTTTCTGGTTACTGATTTCTTCTTTTTGGGCATTTTTCTAAGTTTTCTTGGTTACTCATTTCTCATTTTCAAACATTTTTCTAATTTTTCTGGTTACTCATTTCTCATTTTCAAACATTTTTCTAAGTTTTTCTGGTTACTGATTTCTTCTTTTTGGGCATTTTTCTAAGTTTTCTTGGTTACTCATTTCTCATTTTCAAACATTTTTCTAAGTTTTTCTGGTTACTGATTTCTTCTTTTTGGGCATTTTTCTAAGTTTTCTTGTTACTCATTTCTCATTTTCAAACATTTTTCTAAGTTTTCTTGGTTACTCATTTCTCATTTTCAAACATTTTTCTAAGTTTTTCTGGTTACTGATTTCTTCTTTTTGGGCATTTTTCTAAGTTTTCTTGGTTACTCATTTCTCATTTTCAAACATTTTTCTAAGTTTTTCTGGTTACTCATTTCTCATTTTCAAACATTTTTCTAAGTTTTTCTGGTTACTGATTTCTTCTTTTTGGGCATTTTTCTAAGTTTTCTTGGTTACTCATTTCTCATTTTCAAACATTTTTCTAAGTTTTTCTGGTTACTCATTTCTCATTTTCAAACATTTTTCTAAGTTTTTCTGGTTACTCATTTCTGCTTTTCCAACGTTTTACTAAGTTTTGCTGGTTACTGAGTTCACACTTTTAAACATTTTCGGGCATTTTTCTACGTTTTTCATGTTACTCATTTAGCACTTTCAGGCACTTTCCTATGCTTTCCTGCTTACTGATTTCACACTTTTAAGCATCTTCGGGCATGTTCCCTAAGTTTTGCAGTTCATTCGTTTGGGACAGTCAGGCAGCTTTCCTAAGCTTTCCTGGTAACCGAATTCACATTGTTGAGAACTTTGGAACCCTTCCCTAAGCTGTGCTGGTTACTCACTTTACCTCTTCAGACACTTGCCCCCGTTGTGACAGAGACCACTTCCCGACTCGGAAATGCACCAAATTCGGCCTGAACTCAGAGGGCAGTCCCCCCTCGAAGGCGTGGAAGTCGGCAGAATCGCCGGGTCAAATCCGGCTGAGCTACCCGGCTTGGAAGCCTCAAAGTCGGTATGAGCTGTCAGGTTCACTCCCATCCCCGTTTGGACCACTTCCCGACTCGGAAATTCACCAAATTCGGCCTGAACTCAGAGGACAGTCCCCCCTCGAAGGCGTGACAGTCGGCAGAACCGCCGGATCAAATCCGGCTGAGCTACCCGGCCCCGAAGCCTCAAAGTCGGTAAGAGCTGTCAGGTTCACTCCCATCCCCGTTTGGACCACTTCCCGACTCGGGAAATTCACCAAATTCGGCCTGAACTTATACAACAGTCCCCCCTCGAAGGCGTGACAGTCGGCAGAACCGCCGGATCAAATCCGGTTGAGCTACCCGGCTTGGAAGCCCCAAAGTCGGTAAGAGCTGTCAGGTTCACTCCCATCCCCGTTTGGACCACTTCCCGACTCGGGAAATTCACCAAATTCGGCCTGAACTTATACAACAGTCCCCCCCTCGAAGGCGTGACAGTCGCTAGAACCGCCGGATCAAATCCGGTTGAGCTACCCGGCTTGGAAGCCCCAAAGTCGGTAAGAGCTGTCAGGTTCACTCCCATCCCCGTTTGGACCACTTCCCGACTTAGGAAATTCACCAAATTCGGCCTGAACTTAGAGGAGAGTCCCCGCTCGAAGGCGTGGAAGTCGGCAGAATCGCCGGGTCAAATCCGACTGAGCTACCCGGCCCCGAAGCCTCAATGTCGGTAAGAGCTGTCAGGTTCACTCCCATCCCCGTTTGGACCACTTCCCGACTCGGGAAATTCACCAAATTCGGCCTGAACTTAGACAACAGTCCCCCTCGAAGCCGTGGCAGTCGCTAGAACCGCCGGATCAAATCCGGTGAGCTACCCGGCTTGGAAGCCCCAAAGTCGGTATGAGCTGTCAGGTTCACTCCCATCCCCGTTTGGACCACTTCCCGACTTAGGAAAATCACCAAATTCGGCCTGAACTCAGAGGGCAGGCCCCCCTCGAAGGCCAGGCATTCGGCAGAACCGCCGGGTCAAATCCGACTGTGCTACCCGGCCCCCCAAAGCCTCAAAGTTGGTATGAGCAGTTAGGTTCACTCCCATCCCCGTTTGGACCACTTCCCGACTTAGGAAATTCACCAAATTCGGCCTGAACTTAGAGGAGAGTCCCCGCTCGAAGGCGTGGAAGTCGGCAGAATCGCCGGGTCAAATCCGACTGAGCTACCCGGCCCCGAAGCCTCAATGTCGGTAAGAGCTGTCAGGTTCACTCCCATCCCCGTTTGGACCACTTCCCGACTCGGGAAATTCACCAAATTCGGCCTGAACTTAGACAACAGTCCCCCCTCGAAGCCGTGGCAGTCGCTAGAACCGCTGGATCAAATCCGGTTGAGCTACCCGGCTTGGAAGCCCCAAAGTCGGTATGAGCTGTCAGGTTCACTCCCATCCCCGTTTGGACCACTTCCCGACTTAGGAAAATCACCAAATTCGGCCTGAACTCAGAGGGCAGGCCCCCCTCGAAGGCCAGGCATTCGGCAGAACCGCCGGGTCAAATCCGACTGTGCTACCCGGCCCCAAAGCCTCAAAGTTGGTATGAGCAGTTAGGTTCACTCCCATCCCCGTTTGGACCACTTCCCGACTTAGGAAATTCACCAAATTCGGCCTGAACTTAGAGGAGAGTCCCCGCTCGAAGGCGTGGAAGTCGGCAGAATCGCCGGGTCAAATCCGACTGAGCTACCCGGCCCCGAAGCCTCAATGTCGGTAAGAGCTGTCAGGTTCACTCCCATCCCCGTTTGGACCACTTCCCGACTCGGGAAATTCACCAAATTCGGCCTGAACTTAGACAACAGTCCCCCCTCGAAGCCGTGGCAGTCGCTAGAACCGCTGGATCAAATCCGGTTGAGCTACCCGGCTTGGAAGCCCCAAAGTCGGTATGAGCTGTCAGGTTCACTCCCATCCCCGTTTGGACCACTTCCCGACTTAGGAAAATCACCAAATTCGGCCTGAACTCAGAGGGCAGGCCCCCCTCGAAGGCCAGGCATTCGGCAGAACCGCCGGGTCAAATCCGACTGTGCTACCCGGCCCCAAAGCCTCAAAGTTGGTATGAGCAGTTAGGTTCACTCCCAAACCCGTTGGGACCACTTCCCGACTTAGGAAATTCACCAAATCCGGCCTGAACTTAGACAACAGTCCCCCCTCGAAGGCGTGACAGTCGGTAGAACCGCCGGGTCAAATCCGGCTGAGCTACCCGATTTGGAAGCCTTCAACACAAAACCCATCCGGCAATGCCACTCAAAAAGGGCCCAAATTCAGAAACACCCCCTTCAATAGGTACCACTTCCTCGGAGACACTACCGGGACACGCTCCCCTCGGCGAAAATTAAGCCCCCACCACTAACTGAAGCCAACCGCAGCCCCAACTTCAACGGAGAAATCAGTAACCAATTCAAAAATGCACTTGGTTACTGATTTGTACTGCTTCAAAAATATTCTAAGTGTCGCTGGTTACTGATTTGTACTGCTCCAAAAATATTCTAAGTGTCACTGGTTACTGATTTGTACTGACTCAAAAATATTCTAAGTGTCGCTGTTACTGATTTGTACTGACTGAAAAATATTCTAAGTGTCGCTGGTTACTGATTTGTACTGACTCAAAAATATTCTAAGTGTCAGTGGTTACTGATTTGTACTGCTCCAAAAATATTCTAAGTGTCGCTGTTACTGATTTGTAATGCTCCAAAAATATTCTAAGTGTCGCTGGTTACTGATTTGTACTGCTTCAAAAATATTCTAAGTGTCAGCGGTTACTGATTTGTACTGCTTCAAAAATATTCTAAGTGTCGCTGGTTACTGATTTGTACTGCTTCAAAAATATTCTAAGTGTCAGTGGTACTGATTTGTACTGCGTCAAAAATATTCTAAGTGTCGCTGGTTACTGATTTGTACTGCTCCAAAAATATTCTAAGTGTCGCTGGTTACTGATTTGTACTGCTTCAAAAATATTCTAAGTGTCGCTGGTTACTGATTTGTACTGCTTCAAAAATATTCTAAGTGTCAGTGGTTACTGATTTGTACTGCTTCAAAAATATTCTAAGTGTCGCTGGTTACTGATTTGTACTGCTTCAAAAATATTCTAAGTGTCGTGGTTACTGATTTGTACTGCTTCAAAAATATTCTAAGTGTCGCTGGTTACTGATTTGTACTGCTTCAAAAATATTCTAAGTGTCAGTGGTTACTGATTTGTACTGCTCCAAAAATATTCTAAGTGTCGCTGGTTACTGATTTGTACTGCTTCAAAAATATTCTAAGTGTCAGTGTTACTGATTTGTACTGCTTTCAAAAATATTCTAAGTGTCGCTGGTTACTGATTTGTACTGCTTCAAAAATATTCTAAGTGTCAGCGTTACTGATTTGTACTGCTTCAAAAATATTCTAAGTGTCAGTGGTTACTGATTTGTACTGCTTCAAAATATTCTAAGTGTCGCTGGTTACTGATTTGTACTGCTTCAACAATATTCTAAGTGTCGCTGGTTACTGATTTGTACTGCTTCAAAAATATTCTAAGTGTCGCTGGTTACTGATTTGTACTGCTTCAAAAATATTCTAAGTGTCGCTGGTTACTGATTTGTACTGCTCCAAAAATATTCTAAGTGTCGCTGGTTACTGATTTGTACTGCTTCAAAAATATTCTAAGTGTCAGCTGGTTACTGATTTGTACTGCTCCAAAAATATTCTAAGTGTCGCTGGTTACTGATTTGTACTGCTTCAAAAATATTCTAAGTGTCGCTGGTTACTGATTTGTACTGCTTCAAAATATTCTAAGTGTCAGTGGTTACTGATTTGTACTGCTTCAAAAATATTCTAAGTGTCGCTGGTTACTGATTTGTACTGACTCAAAAATATTCTAAGTGGGGCTGGTTACTGATTTGTACTGCTCCAAAAATATTCTAAGTGTCGCTGGTTACTGATTTGTACTGCTTCAAAAAATATTCTAAGTGTCGCGGGTTACTGATTTGTACTGCTTCAAAAATATTCTAAGTGTCAGTGGTTACTGATTTGTACTGCTTCAAAAATATTCTAAGTGTCGCTGTTACTGATTTGTACTGCTTCAAAAATATTCTAAGTGTCAGTGTTACTGATTTGTACTGCTTCAACAATATTCTAAGTGTCGCTGGTTACTGATTTGTACTGCTTCAAAAATATTCTAAGTGTCAGTGGTTACTGATTTGTACTGCTTCAAAAAATTCTAAGTGTCGCTGGTTACTGATTTGTACTG
>NW_026867465.1:92387-102387 GCF_020745735.1 Hemiscyllium ocellatum | reverse complement strand
CGGGTGGCAGAGGAAGGACCGGACTATGTACAATAGCGGCCAACGACTCCCAGAGCCGGTTGTGCGGGGCTCGAGGTCTGCTCTCAACATCACATGCTTTTGGATGTGCTCAGGCAAGGGTCAGACCACATCCTTCCTGGCAGCACCCAAAGCAACCAGGCCGCTCGCGTCTCTCGCCTTCATTTTTCGACACAAGCGCCTGAGGAGGGACGCCACCCCTCCCCTTTGCGTCAAGAGACCTCCCCACCGGCCTCTGACTGATTCTTAGAACGGACGGAAAGAGTCGGGCAAGCCTGTCAAAGCTTTGAGCGAATGTCAAAAGCTTTAGACTTCCGCGAACTCTCCGGCTTGCACTGAGACGCGAGGTCGATGTGCTAAGCACCACGGGGCCCCTTTCGCCTGCAGGTCCCGAGCCGCCAACATGTTCTTAGTATCGTGTTCTCCAATCCTGGGTGACGGGCACCGCAGGGAGGCAGAGCCATCGCACTTGCCGGGTGGCAGAGGAAGGACCGGACTATGTACAATAGCGGCCAACGACTCCCAGAGCCGGTTGTGCGGCGTCTGCTCTCAGCCTAAGAGGCTTCTGGGAGTGCTCAGGCAAGGGTCAGCCTGCACCCTTGCTGGCAGCACCCAGGGAACCAGGACGCTTGCATCTCTCGCCTTCATTTTCGACACAAGCGCCTGAGGAGGGACGCCACCCCTCCCCTTGCGTCAAGAGACCTCCCCACCAGCCTCTGACTGATTCTTAGAACGGACGGAAAGAGTCGGGCAAGCCTGTCAAAGCTTTGAGCGAATGTCAAAAGCTTTAGACTTCCGCGAACTCTCCGGCTTGCACTGAGACGCGAGGTCGATGTGCTAAGCACCACGGGGCCCCTTTCGCCTGCAGGTCCCGAGCCGCCAACATGTTCTTAGTATCGTGTTCTCCAAACCTGGGTGACGGCACCGCAGGGAGGCAGAGCCATCGCACTTGCCGGGTGGCAGAGGAAGGACCGGACTATGTACAATAGCGGCCAACGACTCCCAGAGCCGGTAGTGCGGCGTCTGCTCTCAGCCTAAGAGGCTTCTGGGAGTGCTCAGGCAAGGGTCAGCCTGCACCCTTGCTGGCAGCACCCAGGGGAACCAGGACGCTTGCATCTCTCGCCTTCATTTTCGACACAAACGCCTGAGGAGGGAAGCCAACCCTCCGTGTGTCAAGAGACCGTCCCCGCCCCGGCCTCCGACTGATTCTTAGAACGGACGGAAAGAGTCAGGCAAGCCTGTTAAGACTTCCGCGAACTCTCCGGCTTGCACTGAGACGCGAGGTCGATGTGCTCAGCACCACGGGGCCCCTTTCGCCTGCAGGTCCCGAGCCGCCAACATGTTCTAAGTATCGTGTTCTCCAAACCTGGGTGACGGGCACCGCAGGGAGGCAGAGCCATCGCACTTGCCGGTGGCAGAGGAAGGACCGGACTATGTACAATAGCGGCCAACGACTCCCAGAGCCGGTAGTGCGGCGCCTGCTCTCAGCCTAAGAGGCTTTTGGGAGTGCTCAGGCAAGGGTCAGCCTGCACCCTTGCTGGCAGCACCCAGGGGAACCAGGACGCTTGCATCTCTCGCCTTCATTTTCGACACAAACGCCTGAGGAGGGAAGCCAACCCTCCGTGTGTCAAGAGACCGTCCCCGCCCCGGCCTCCGACTGATTCTTAGAACGGACGGAAAGAGTCAGGCAAGCCTGTTAAGACTTCCGCGAACTCTCCGGCTTGCACTGAGACGCGAGGTCGATGTGCTCAGCACCACGGGCCCCCTTCGCCTGCAGGTCCCGAGCCGCCAACATGTTCTAAGTATCGTGTTCCCCAAACCTGGGTGACGAGCACCGCAGGGAGGCAGAGCCATCGCACTTGCCGGGTGGCAGAGGAAGGACCGGACTATGTACAATAGCGGCCAACGACTCCCAGAGCCGGTAGTGCGGCGCCTGCTCTCAGCTTAAGAGGCTTTTGGGAGTGCTCAGGCAAGGGTCAGCCTGCACCCTTGCTGGCAGCACCCAGGGGAACCAGGACGCTTGCATCTCTCGCCTTCATTTTCGACACAAACGCCTGAGGAGGGAAGCCAACCCTCCGTGTGTCAAGAGACCGTCCCCGCCCCGGCCTCCGACTGATTCTTAGAACGGACGGAAAGAGTCAGGCAAGCCTGTCAAAGAATTGAGCAGATGTCAAAATCTTTTAAGACTTCCGCGAACTCTCCGGCTTGCACTGAGACCCGAGGTCGATGTGCTCAGCACCACGGGGCCCCTTTCGCCTGCAGGTCCCGAGCCGCCAACATGTTCTAAGTATCGTGTTCCCCAAACCTGGGTGACGAGCACCGCAGGGCGGCAGAGCCATCGCACTTGCCGGGTGGCAGAGGAAGGACCGGACTATGTACAATAGCGGCCAACCACTCCCAGAGCCGGTAGTGCGGCGTGCGAGGTCTGCTCTCAGCGGAAGAGGGTTTTGGGAATGCTCAGGCAAGGGCCAGCCTGCACCCTTCCTGGCCGCTCCCACGGGAACCAGGCTACTTGCAATCCTTTCCCCCAATAGCAAGTGCCTTTTGGAGGGACGGCCGGAGTCAACGTGGGGTTTGCCCGCCCTCCAAAGTGTCAAGAGACCGCCGCACAGGCCTCTGACTGATTCTTAGAACAGGCAGCAAGAGTTGGGTAAGTCTGTCGAAAATTTGACAAAGTGTCAAAAATTAGACTTCCGAGAGCTCTTGGGCATGCACACAGGCCTGTCATTCAAGTGCTCTGCCCGCGGAACCGTTTTTCGGATGCCTTTCAAAGTGGTCCCGCGCCGCCATTTTGTTCTAAAAATCGTGTTCCCAGAAATCTCCGGGTACCCCGCCAACCTCACTGTGTCACAATGTCAAGTGGCACTGAATGGGTCTGAATTTCAAATTCGACTGCTTCGCTCTGGAACTCGAACCCGGCAAAACCGTTTGGATTTTTCCCGGTCCAGACTTCCGCGGCAGACAAAGTTAAAGTTTTCGGGCTGCAGACTCAAAACGACATCTGGCCAACCGCCGGGCTCAATTCGCCCAGTTCCTCCGGCACTTCGGAACTCATGTTCGGCATGAGTTTTTGAATCTTTCCCGATGCTTCGGCATTTTCCTCCGCTGACACTTAGAATATTTTTCACACTTGGCCGAAAATTTTTCTAAGTTTTTCTGGTTACTGATTTCTTCTTTTCGGGCATTTTTCTAAGTTTTCTTGGTTACTCATTTCTCATTTTCAAACATTTTCTAAGTTTTTCTGGTTACTGATTTCTTCTTTTTGGGCATTTTTCTAAGTTTTCTTGGTTACTCATTTCTCATTTTCAAACATTTTTCTAAGTTTTTCTGGTTACTCATTTCTCATTTTCAAACATTTTTCTAAGTTTTTCTGGTTACTGATTTCTTTCTTTTTGGGCATTTTTCTAAGTTTTCTTGGTTACTCATTTCTCATTTTCAAACATTTTTCTAAGTTTTTCTGGTTACTGATTTCTTCTTTTTGGGCATTTTTCTAAGTTTTCTTGGTTACTCATTTCTCATTTTCAAACATTTTTCTAAGTTTTCTTGGTTACTCATTTCTCATTTTCAAACATTTTTCTAAGTTTTTCTGGTTACTGATTTCTTCTTTTTGGGCATTTTTCTAAGTTTTCTTGGTTACTCATTTCTCATTTTCAAACATTTTTCTAAGTTTTTCTGGTTACTCATTTCTCATTTTCAAACATTTTTCTAAGTTTTTCTGGTTACTGATTTCTTCTTTTTGGGCATTTTTCTAAGTTTTCTTGGTTACTCATTTCTCATTTTCAAACATTTTTCTAAGTTTTTCTGGTTACTCATTTCTCATTTTCAAACATTTTTCTAAGTTTTTCTGGTTACTCATTTCTGCTTTTCCAACGTTTTACTAAGTTTTGCTGGTTACTGAGTTCACACTTTTAAACATTTTCGGGCATTTTTCTACGTTTTTCATGTTACTCATTTAGCACTTTCAGGCACTTTCCTATGCTTTCCTGCTTACTGATTTCACACTTTTAAGCATCTTCGGGCATGTTCCCTAAGTTTTGCAGTTCATTCGTTTGGGACAGTCAGGCAGCTTTCCTAAGCTTTCCTGGTAACCGAATTCACATTGTTGAGAACTTTGGAACCCTTCCCTAAGCTGTGCTGGTTACTCACTTTACCTCTTCAGACACTTGCCCCCGTTGTGACAGAGACCACTTCCCGACTCGGGAAATGCACCAAATTCGGCCTGAACTCAGAGGGCAGTCCCCCCTCGAAGGCGTGGAAGTCGGCAGAATCGCCGGGTCAAATCCGGCTGAGCTACCCGGCTTGGAAGCCTCAAAGTCGGTATGAGCTGTCAGGTTCACTCCCATCCCCGTTTGGACCACTTCCCGACTCGGAAAATTCACCAAATTCGGCCTGAACTCAGAGGACAGTCCCCCCTCGAAGGCGTGACAGTCGGCAGAACCGCCGGATCAAATCCGGCTGAGCTACCCGGCCCCGAAGCCTCAAAGTCGGTAAGAGCTGTCAGGTTCACTCCCATCCCCGTTTGGACCACTTCCCGACTCGGGAAATTCACCAAATTCGGCCTGAACTTATACAACAGTCCCCCCCTCGAAGGCGTGACAGTCGGCAGAACCGCCGGATCAAATCCGGTTGAGCTACCCGGCTTGGAAGCCCCAAAGTCGGTAAGAGCTGTCAGGTTCACTCCCATCCCCGTTTGGACCACTTCCCGACTCGGGAAATTCACCAAATTCGGCCTGAACTTATACAACAGTCCCCCCTCGAAGGCGTGACAGTCGCTAGAACCGCCGGATCAAATCCGGTTGAGCTACCCGGCTTGGAAGCCCCAAAGTCGGTAAGAGCTGTCAGGTTCACTCCCATCCCCGTTTGGACCACTTCCCGACTTAGGAAATTCACCAAATTCGGCCTGAACTTAGAGGAGAGTCCCCGCTCGAAGGCGTGGAAGTCGGCAGAATCGCCGGGTCAAATCCGACTGAGCTACCCGGCCCCGAAGCCTCAATGTCGGTAAGAGCTGTCAGGTTCACTCCCATCCCCGTTTGGACCACTTCCCGACTCGGGAAATTCACCAAATTCGGCCTGAACTTAGACAACAGTCCCCCCTCGAAGCCGTGGCAGTCGCTAGAACCGCCGGATCAAATCCGGTGAGCTACCCGGCTTGGAAGCCCCAAAGTCGGTATGAGCTGTCAGGTTCACTCCCATCCCCGTTTGGACCACTTCCCGACTTAGGAAAATCACCAAATTCGGCCTGAACTCAGAGGGCAGGCCCCCCTCGAAGGCCAGGCATTCGGCAGAACCGCCGGGTCAAATCCGACTGTGCTACCCGGCCCCAAAGCCTCAAAGTTGGTATGAGCAGTTAGGTTCACTCCCATCCCCGTTTGGACCACTTCCCGACTTAGGAAATTCACCAAATTCGGCCTGAACTTAGAGGAGAGTCCCCGCTCGAAGGCGTGGAAGTCGGCAGAATCGCCGGTCAAATCCGACTGAGCTACCCGCCCCGAAGCCTCAATGTCGGTAAGAGCTGTCAGGTTCACTCCCATCCCCGTTTGGACCACTTCCCGACTCGGGAAATTCACCAAATTCGGCCTGAACTTAGACAACAGTCCCCCCTCGAAGCCGTGGCAGTCGCTAGAACCGCTGGATCAAATCCGGTTGAGCTACCCGGCTTGGAAGCCCCAAAGTCGGTATGAGCTGTCAGGTTCACTCCCATCCCCGTTTGGACCACTTCCCGACTTAGGAAAATCACCAAATTCGGCCTGAACTCAGAGGGCAGGCCCCCCTCGAAGGCCAGGCATTCGGCAGAACCGCCGGGTCAAATCCGACTGTGCTACCCGGCCCCAAAGCCTCAAAGTTGGTATGAGCAGTTAGGTTCACTCCCATCCCCGTTTGGACCACTTCCCGACTTAGGAAATTCACCAAATTCGGCCTGAACTTAGAGGAGAGTCCCCGCTCGAAGGCGTGGAAGTCGGCAGAATCGCCGGGTCAAATCCGACTGAGCTACCCGGCCCCGAAGCCTCAATGTCGGTAAGAGCTGTCAGGTTCACTCCCATCCCCGTTTGGACCACTTCCCGACTCGGGAAATTCACCAAATTCGGCCTGAACTTAGACAACAGTCCCCCCTCGAAGCCGTGGCAGTCGCTAGAACCGCTGGATCAAATCCGGTTGAGCTACCCCGCTTGGAAGCCCCAAAGTCGGTATGAGCTGTCAGGTTCACTCCCATCCCCGTTTGGACCACTTCCCGACTTAGGAAAATCACCAAATTCGGCCTGAACTCAGAGGGCAGGCCCCCCTCGAAGGCCAGGCATTCGGCAGAACCGCCGGGTCAAATCCGACTGTGCTACCCGGCCCCAAAGCCTCAAAGTTGGTATGAGCAGTTAGGTTCACTCCCAAACCCGTTTGGACCACTTCCCGACTTAGGAAATTCACCAAATCCGGCCTGAACTTAGACAACAGTCCCCCCTCGAAGGCGTGACAGTCGGTAGAACCGCCGGGTCAAATCCGGCTGAGCTACCCGATTTGGAAGCCTTCAACACAAAACCCATCCGGCAATGCCACTCAAAAAGGGCCCAAATTCAGAAACACCCCCTTCAATAGGTACCACTTCCTCGGAGACACTACCGGACACGCTCCCCTCGGCGAAAATTAAGCCCCCACCACTAACTGAAGCCAACCGCAGCCCCAACTTCAACGGAGAAATCAGTAACCAATTCAAAAATGCACTTGGTTACTGATTTGTACTGCTTCAAAAATATTCTAAGTGTCGCTGGTTACTGATTTGTACTGCTCCAAAAATATTCTAAGTGTCACTGGTTACTGATTTGTACTGACTCAAAAATATTCTAAGTGTCGCTGGTTACTGATTTGTACTGACTGAAAAATATTCTAAGTGTCGCTGGTTACTGATTTGTACTGACTCAAAAATATTCTAAGTGTCAGTGGTTACTGATTTGTACTGCTCCAAAAATATTCTAAGTGTCGCTGGTTACTGATTTGTAATGCTCCAAAAATATTCTAAGTGTCGCTGGTTACTGATTTGTACTGCTTCAAAAATATTCTAAGTGTCAGCGGTTACTGATTTGTACTGCTTCAAAAATATTCTAAGTGTCGCTGGTTACTGATTTGTACTGCTTCAAAAATATTCTAAGTGTCAGTGGTTACTGATTTGTACTGCGTCAAAAATATTCTAAGTGTCGCTGGTTACTGATTTGTACTGCTCCAAAAATATTCTAAGTGTCGCTGGTTACTGATTTGTACTGCTTCAAAAATATTCTAAGTGTCGCTGGTTACTGATTTGTACTGCTTCAAAAATATTCTAAGTGTCAGTGTTACTGATTTGTACTGCTTCAAAAATATTCTAAGTGTCGCTGGTTACTGATTTGTACTGCTTCAAAAATATTCTAAGTGTCAGTGGTTACTGATTTGTACTGCTTCAAAAATATTCTAAGTGTCGCTGGTTACTGATTTGTACTGCTTCAAAAATATTCTAAGTGTCAGTGGTTACTGATTTGTACTGCTCCAAAAATATTCTAAGTGTCGCTGGTTACTGATTTGTACTGCTTCAAAAATATTCTAAGTGTCGCTGGTTACTGATTTGTACTGCTCCAAAAATATTCTAAGTGTCGCTGGTTACTGATTTGTACTGCTTCAAAAATATTCTAAGTGTCAGCTGGTTACTGATTTGTACTGCTTCAAAAATATTCTAAGTGTCAGTGGTTACTGATTTGTACTGCTTCAAAAATATTCTAAGTGTCGCTGGTTACTGATTTGTACTGCTTCAAAAATATTCTAAGTGTCAGTGGTTACTGATTTGTACTGCTCCAAAAATATTCTAAGTGTCGCTGGTTACTGATTTGTACTGCTTCAAAAATATTCTAAGTGTCGCTGGTTACTGATTTGTACTGCTTCAAAAATATTCTAAGTGTCGCTGGTTACTGATTTGTACTGCTTCAAAAATATTCTAAGTGTCGTGGTTACTGATTTGTACTGCTTCAAAAATATTCTAAGTGTCGCTGGTTACTGATTTGTACTGCTCCAAAAATATTCTAAGTGTCGCTGGTTACTGATTTGTACTGCTTCAAAAATATTCTAAGTGTCGCTGTTACTGATTTGTACTGCTCCAAAAATATTCTAAGTGTCGCTGGTTACTGATTTGTACTGCTTCAAAAATTTCTAAGTGTCGCTGGTTACTGATTTGTACTGCTTCAAAAATATTCTAAGTGTCAGCGTTTACTGATTTGTACTGCTTCAAAAATATTCTAAGTGTCGCTGGTTACTGATTTGTACTGACTTCAAAAATATTCTAAGTGGGGCTGGTTACTGATTTGTACTGCTCCAAAAATATTCTAAGTGTCGTGGTTACTGATTTGTACTGCTTCAAAAATATTCTAAGTGTCAGCGGTTACTGATTTGTACTGCTTCAAAAATATTCTAAGTGTCAGTGGTTACTGATTTGTACTGCTTCAAAAATATTCTAAGTGTCGCCGGTTACTGATTTGTACTGCTTCAAAATATTCTAAGTGTCAGTGGTTACTGATTTGTACTGCTTCAAAAATATTCTAAGTGTCGCCGGTTACTGATTTGTACTGCTTCAAAAATATTCTAAGTGTCAGTGGTTACTGATTTGTACTGCTCCAAAAATATTCTAAGTGTCGCTGGTTACTGATTTGTACTGCTTCAAAAATATTCTAAGTGTCAGCGGTTACTGATTTGTACTGCTTCAAAATATTCTAAGTGTCAGTGGTTACTGATTTGTACTGCTTCAAAAATATTCTAAGTGTCGCTGGTTACTGATTTGTACTGCTTCAAAAATATTCTAAGTGTCAGTGGTTACTGATTTGTACTGCTTCAAAAATATTCTAAGTGTCGCTGGTTACTGATTTGTACTGCTCCAAAAATATTCTAAGTGTCGCTGTTACTGATTTGTACTGCTTCAAAAATATTCTAAGTGTCGCTGGTTACTGATTTGTACTGCTTCAAAAATATTCTAAGTGTCAGTGTTACTGATTTGTACTGCTTCAAAAATATTCTAAGTGTCGCTGGTTACTGATTTGTACTGATTCAAAAATATTCTAAGTGTCAGTGGTTACTGATTTGTACTGCTTCAACAATATTCTAAGTGTCGCTGGTTACTGATTTGTACTGCTTCAAAAATATTCTAAGTGTCAGTGGTTACTGATTTGTACTGCTTCAAAAATATTCTAAGTGTCGCTGGTTACTGATTTGTACTGCTCCAAAAATATTCTAAGTGTCGCTGGTTACTGATTTGTACTGCTTCAAAAATATTCTAAGTGTCGCTGGTTACTGATTTGTACTGCTCCAAAAATATTCTAAGTGTCGCTGGTTACTGATTTGTACTGCTTCAAAAATATTCTAAGTGTCGCTGGTTACTGATTTGTACTGCTTCAAAAATATTCTAAGTGTCAGTGGTTACTGATTTGTACTGCTTCAAAAATATTCTAAGTGTCGCTGTTACTGATTTGTACTGACTCCAAAATATTCTAAGTGGGGCTGGTTACTGATTTGTACTGCTCCAAAAATATTCTAAGTGTCGCTGGTTACTGATTTGTACTGCTTCAAAAATTCTAAGTGTCAGCGGTTACTGATTTGTACTGCTTCAAAAATATTCTAAGTGTCAGTGGTTACTGATTTGTACTGCTTCAAAAATATTCTAAGTGTCGCTGGTTACTGATTTGTACTGATTCAAAAATATTCTAAGTGTCAGTGGTTACTGATTTGTACTGCTTCAACAATATTCTAAGTGTCGCTGGTTACTGATTTGTACTGCTTCAAAAATATTCTAAGTGTCAGTGGTTACTGATTTGTACTGCTTCAAAAATATTCTAAGTGTCGCTGGTTACTGATTTGTACTGCTCCAAAAATATTCTAAGTGTCGCTGGTTACTGATTTGTACTGCTTCAAAAATATTCTAAGTGTCGCTGGTTACTGATTTGTACTGCTCCAAAAATATTCTAAGTGTCGCTGTTACTGATTT
>NW_026867465.1:80000-84874 GCF_020745735.1 Hemiscyllium ocellatum | reverse complement strand
GCCCGCCCCGAAGCCTCAATGTCGGTAAGAGCTGTCAGGTTCACTCCCATCCCCGTTTGGACCACTTCCCGACTCGGGAAATTCACCAATTCGGCCTGAACTTAGACAACAGTCCCCCGTCGAAGCCGTGGCAGTCGCTAGAACCCCCGGATCAAATCCGGTTGAGCACCCGGCTTGGAAGCCCCAAAGTCGGTATGAGCTGTCAGGTTCACTCCCATCCCCGTTTGGACCACTTCCCGACTTAGGAAAATCACCAAATTCGGCCAGAACTCAGAGGGCAGGCCCCCCTCGAAGGCCAGGCATTCGGCAGAACCGCCGGGTTCAAATCCGACTGTGCTACCCGGCCCCAAAGCCTCAAAGTTGGTATGAGCAGTTAGGTTCACTCCCATCCCCGTTTGACCACTTCCCGACTTAGGAAATTCACCAAATTCGCCCTGAACTTAGAGGAGAGTCCCCGCTCGAAGGCGTGGAAGTCGGCAGAATCGCCGGGTCAAATCCGACTGAGCTAACCCGGCCCCGAAGCCTCAATGTCGGTAAGGCTGTCAGGTTCACTCCCATCCCCGTTTGACCACTTCCCGACTCGGGAAATTCACCAAAATCGGACTGAACTTAGACAACAGTCCCCCCCTCGAAGCCGTGGCAGTCGCTAGAACCGCTGGATCAAATCCGGTTGAGCTAACCGGCTTGGAAGCCCCAAATCGGTATGAGCTGTCAGGTTCACTCCCCACCCGTTTGGACCACTTCCCGACTTAGGAAATTCACCAAATTCGGCCTGAACTCAGAGGGCAGGCCCCCCCTCGAAGGCCAGGCATTCGGCAGAACCGCCGGGTCAAATCCGACTGTGCTACCCGGCCCCAAAGCCTCAAAGTTGGTATGAGCAATTAGGTTCACTCCCAAACCCGTTGGGACCACTTCCCGACTTAGGAAATTCACCAAATCCGGCCTGAACTTAGACAACAGTCCCCCCTCGAAGGCGTGACAGTCGGTAGAACGGCCGGGTCAAATCCGGCTGAGCTACCCGATTTGGAAGCCTTCAACACAAAACCCATCCGGCAATGCCACTCAAAAAGGGCCCAAATTCAGAAACACCCCCTTCAATAAGTACCACTTCCTCGGAGACACTACCGGACACGCTCCCCTCGGCGAAAATTAAGCCCCCACCACTAACTGAAGCCAACCGCAGCCCCAACTTCAACGGAGAAATCAGTAACCAATTCAAAAATGCACTTGGTTACTGATTTGTACTGCTTCAAAAATATTCTAAGTGTCGCTGGTTACTGATTTGTACTGCTCCAAAATTATTCTAAGTGTCACTGGTTACTGATTTGTACTGACTCAAAAATTTTCTAAGTGTCGCTGGTTACTGATTTGTACTGACTGAAAAATATTCTAAGTTTCGCTGGTTACTGATTTGTACTGACTCAAAAATATTCTAAGTGTCAGTTGTTACTGATTTGTACTGCTCCAAAAATATTCTAAGTTTCGCTGGTTACTGATTTGTAATGCTCCAAAAATATTCTAAGTTTCGCTGGTTACTGATTTGTACTGCTTCAAAAATATTCTAAGTGTCAGCGTTACTGATTTGTACTGCTTCAAAAATATTCTAAGTTTCGCTGGTTACTGATTTGTACTGCTTCACAAATATTCTAAGTGTCAGTGGTTACTGATTTGTACTGCGTCAAAAATATTCTAAGTGTCGCTGGTTACTGATTTGTACTGCTCCAAAATTATTCTAAGTGTCGCTGGTTACTGATTTTTACTGCTTCAAAAATATTCTAAAGTGTCGCTGGTTACTGATTTGTACTGCTTCAAAAATATTCTAAGTGTCAGTGTTACTGATTTGTACTGCTTCAAAATTTTTCTAAGTGTCGCTGGTTACTGATTGTACTGCTTCAAAAATATTCTAAGTGTCATTGGTTACTGATTTGTACTGCTTCAAAAATTCTAAGTGTCGCTGTTACTGATTTGTACTGCTTCAAAAATATTCAAGTGTCAGTGGTTACTGATTTGTACTGCCCAAAAATATTCTAAGTGTCGCTGGTTACTGATTTGTACTGCTTCAAAAATATTCTAAGTGTCAGTGGTTACTGATTTGTACTGCTCCAAAAATATTCTAAGTGTCGCTGGTTACTGATTTGTACTGCTTCAAAAATATTCTAAGTGTCAGCGGTTACTGATTGTACTGCTTCAAAAAATTCTAAGTGTCAGTGGTTTACTGATTTGTACTGCTTTCAAAAATATTCTAAGTGTCGCTGGTTACTGATTTGTACTCTTCAAAAATATTCTAAGTGTCAGTGGTTACTGATTTGTACTGCTCCAAAAATATTCTAAGTGTCGCTGGTTACTGATTAGTACTGCTTCAAAAATATTCTAAGTGTCAGTGGTTACTGATTTGTACTGCTTCAAAAATATTCTAATGTCGCTGGTTACTGATTTGTACTGCTTCAAAAATATTCTACGTGTCAGTGGTTACTGATTTGTACTGCTCAAAATATTCTAAGTGTCGCTGGTTACTGATTTGTACTGCTCCAAAAATATTCTAAGTGTCGCTGGTTCCTGATTTGTACTGCTTCAAAAATATTCTAAGTGTCGCTGGTTACTGATTTGTACTGCTCCAAAAATATTCTAAGTGTCGCTGGTTACTGATTTGTACTGCTTCAAAAATATTCTAAGTGTCGCTGGTTACTGATTTGACTGCTTCAAAAATATTCTAAGTGTCAGTGGTTACTGATTTGTACTGCTTCAAAAATATTCTAAGTGTCGCTGGTTACTGATTTGTACGACTCAAAAATATTCTAAGTGGGGCTGGTTACTGATTTGTACTGCTCCAAAAATATTCTAAGTGTCGCTGGTTACGATTTGTACTGCTTCAAAAATATTCTAAGTGTCAGCGGTTACTGATTTGTACTGCTTCAAAAATATTCTAAGTGTCAGTGGTACTGATTTGTACTGCTTCAAAAATATTCTAAGTGTCGCCGGTTCCTGATTTGTACTGCTTCAAAAATATTCTAAGTGTCAGTGTTACTGATTTGTACTGCTTCAAAAATATTCTAAGTCGCCGGTTACTGATTTGTACTGCTTCAAAAATATTCTAAGTGTCAGTGGTTACTGTTTTGTACTGCTCCAAAAATATTCTAAGTGTCGCTGGTTACTGATTTGTACTGCTTCAAAAATATTCTAAGTGTCAGCGTTACTGATTTGTACTGCTTCAAAAATATTCTAAGTGTCAGTGTTACTGATTTGTACTGCTTCAAAAATATTCTAAGTGTCGCTGGTTACTGATTTGTACTGCTTCAAAAATATTCTAAGTGTCAGTGTTACTGATTTGTACTGCTTCAAAAATATTCTAAGTGTCGCTGTTACTGATTTGTACTGCTCCAAAAATATTCTAAGTGTCGCTGGTTACTGATTTGTACTGCTAAAAATATTCTAAGTGTCGCTGGTTACTGATTTGTACTGCTGCTTCAAAAATATTCTAAGTGTCAGTGTTACTGATTTGTACTGCTTCAAAAATATTCTAAGTGTCGCTGGTTACTGATTTGTACTGATTCAAAATATTCTAAGTGTCAGTGGTTACTGATTTGTACTGCTTCAACAATATTCTAAGTGTCGCTGTTACTGATTTGTACTGCTTCAAAATATTCTAAGTGTCAGTGGTTACTGATTTTGTACTGCTTCAAAAATATTCTAAGTGTCGCTGGTTACTGATTTGTACTGCTCCAAAAATATTCTAAGTGTCGCTGGTTACTGATTTGTACTGCTTCAAAAATATTCTAAGTGTCGCTGGTTACTGATTTGTACTGCTCCAAAAATATTCTAAGTGTCGCTGGTTACTGATTTGTACTGCTTCAAAAATATTCTAAGTGTCGCTGGTTACTGATTTGTACTGCTTCAAAAAATATTCTAAGTGTCAGTGGTTACTGATTTGTACTGCTTCAAAAATATTCTAAGTGTCGCTGGTTACTGATTTGTACTGCTGCAAAAATATTCTAAGTGGGGCTGGTTACTGATTTGTACTGCTCCAAAAATATTCTAAGTGTCGCTGGTTACTGATTTGTACTGCTTCAAAAATATTCTAAGTGTCAGCGGTTACTGATTTGTACTGCTTCAAAAATATTCTAAGTGTCAGTGGTTACTGATTTGTACTGCTTCAAAAATATTCTAAGTGTCGCTGGTTACTGATTTGTACTGCTTCAAAAATATTCTAAGTGTCAGTGGTTACTGATTTGTACTGCTTCAACAATATTCTAAGTGTCCGCGGTTACTGATTTGTACTGCTTCAAAAATATTCTAAGTGTCAGTGGTTACTGATTTGTACTGCTTCAAAAATATTCTAAGTGTCGCTGGTTACTGATTTGTACTGCTCCAAAAATATTCTAAGTGTCGCTGGTTACTGATTTGTACTGCTTCAAAAATATTCTAAGTGTCGCTGGTTACTGATTTGTACTGCTCCAAAAATATTCTAAGTGTCGCTGGTTACTGATTTGTACTGCTTCAAAAATATTCTAAGTGTCGCTGGTTACTGATTTGTACTGCTTCAAAAATATTCTAAGTGTCAGTGGTTACTGATTTGTACTGCTTCAAAAATATTCTAAGTGTCGCTGGTTACTGATTTGTACTGACTCAAAAATATTCTAAGTGGGGCTGGTTACTGATTTGTACTGCTCCAAAAATATTCTAAGTGTCGCTGGTTACTGATTTGTACTGCTTCAAAAATATTCTAAGTGTCAGCGGTTACTGATTTGTACTGCTTCAAAAATATTCTAAGTGTCAGTGGTTACTGATTTGTACTGCTTCAAAAATATTCTAAGTGTCGCCGGTTACTGATTTGTACTGCTTCAAAAATATTCTAAGTGTCAGTGTTACTGATTTGT
>NW_026867465.1:60000-67500 GCF_020745735.1 Hemiscyllium ocellatum | reverse complement strand
TCCCAGAGCCGGTAGTGCGGCGTCTGCTCTCAGCCTAAGAGGCTTCTGGGAGTGCTCAGGCAAGGGTCAGCCTGCACCCTTGCTGGCAGCACCCAGGGGAACCAGGACGCTTGCATCTCTCGCCTTCATTTTCGACACAAACGCCTGAGGAGGGAAGCCAACCCTCCGTGTGTCAAGAGACCGTCCCCGCCCCGGCCTCCGACTGATTCTTAGAACGGACGGAAAGAGTCAGGCAAGCCTGTTAAGACTTCCGCGAACTCTCCGGCTTGCACTGAGACGCGAGGTCGATGTGCTCAGCACCACGGGGCCCCTTTCGCCTGCAGGTCCCGAGCCGCCAACATGTTCTAAGTATCGTGTTCTCCAAACCTGGGTGACGAGCACCGCAGGGAGGCAGAGCCATCGCACTTGCCGGTGGCAGAGGAAGGACCGGACTATGTACAATAGCGGCCAACGACTCCCAGAGCCGGTAGTGCGGCGCCTGCTCTCAGCCTAAGAGGCTTTTGGGAGTGCTCAGGCAAGGGTCAGCCTGCACCCTTGCTGGCAGCACCCAGGGGAACCAGGACGCTTGCATCTCTCGCCTTCATTTTCGACACAAACGCCTGAGGAGGGAAGCCAACCCTCCGTGTGTCAAGAGACCGTCCCCGCCCCGGCCTCCGACTGATTCTTAGAACGGACGGAAAGAGTCAGGCAAGCCTGTCAAAGAATTGAGCAGATGTCAAAATCTTTTAAGACTTCCGCGAACTCTCCGGCTTGCACTGAGACCCGAGGTCGATGTGCTCAGCACCACGGGCCCCTTTCGCCTGCAGGTCCCGAGCCGCCAACATGTTCTAAGTATCGTGTTCCCCAAACCTGGGTGACGAGCACCGCAGGGCGGCAGAGCCATCGCACTTGCCGGGTGGCAGAGGAAGGACCGGACTATGTACAATAGCGGCCAACGACTCCCAGAGCCGGTAGTGCGGCGTGCGAGGTCTGCTCTCAGCGGAAGAGGGTTTTGGGAGTGCTCAGGCAAGGGCCAGCCTGCACCCTTCCTGGCAGCTCCCAGGGGAACCAGGCTACTTGCAATCCTTTCCCCCAATAGCAATTGCCTTTTGGAGGGACGGCCGGAGTCAACGTGGGGTTTGCCCGCCCTCCAAAGTGTCAAGAGACCGCCGCACAGGCCTCTGACTGATTCTTAGAACAGGCAGAAAGAGTTGGGTAAGTCTGTCGAAAATTTGACAAAGTGTCAAAAATTAGACTTCCGAGAGCTCTTGGGCATGCACACAGGCCTGTCATTCAAGTGCTCTGCCCGCGGAACCGTTTTTTCGGATGCCTTTCAAAGTGGTCCCGCGCCGCCATTTTGTTCTAAAATCGTGTTCCCAGAAATCTCCGGTACCCCGCCAACCTCACTGTGTCACAATGTCAAGTGGCACTGAATGGGTCTGAATTTCAAATTCGACTGCTTCGCTCTGGAACTCGAACCCGGCAAAACCGTTTGGATTTTTCCCGGTCCAGACTTCCGCGCCAGACAAAGTTAAAGTTTTCGGGCTGCAGACTCAAAACGACATCTGGCCAACCGCCGGGCTCAATTCGCCCAGTTCCTCCGGCACTTCGGAACTCATGTTCGGCATGAGTTTTTGAATCTTTCCCGATGCTTCGGCATTTTCCTCCGCTGACACTTAGAATATTTTTCACACTTGGCCGAAAATTTTCTAAGTTTTTCTGGTTACTGATTTCTTCTTTTCGGGCATTTTTCTAAGTTTTCTTGGTTACTCATTTCTCATTTTCAAACATTTTTCTAATTTTTTCTGGTTACTGATTTCTTCTTTTTGGGCATTTTTCTAAGTTTTCTTGGTTACTCATTTCTCATTTTCAAACATTTTTCTAAGTTTTTCTGGTTACTCATTTCTCATTTTCAAACAATTTTCTAAGTTTTTCTGTTACTGATTTCTTCTTTTTGGGCATTTTTCTAAGTTTTCTTGTTACTCATTTCTCATTTCAAACATTTTTCTAAGTTTTTTCTGGTTACTGATTTCTTCTTTTGGCATTTTTCTAAGTTTTCTTGTTACTCATTTCTCATTTTCAAACATTTTTCTAAGTTTTCTTGGTTACTCATTTCTCATTTTCAAACATTTTTCTAAGTTTTTCTGGTTACTGATTTCTTCTTTTTGGGCATTTTTTCTAAGTTTTCTTGGTTACTCTTTCTCATTTTCAAACATTTTTCTAAGTTTTTTGGTTACTCATTTCTCATTTTCAAACATTTTTCTAAGTTTTTCTGGTTACTGATTTCTTCTTTTTGGGCATTTTTCTAAGTTTTCTTGGTTACTCATTTCTCATTTTCAAACATTTTTCTAAGTTTTTCTGGTTACTCATTTCTCATTTTCAAACATTTTTCTAAGTTTTTCTGGTTACTCATTTCTGCTTTTCCAACGTTTTACTAAGTTTTGCTGGTTACTGAGTTCACACTTTTAAACATTTTCGGGCATTTTTCTACGTTTTTCATGTTACTCATTTAGCACTTTCAGGCACTTTCCTATGCTTTCCTGCTTACTGATTTCACACTTTTAAGCATCTTCGGGCATGTTCCCTAAGTTTTGCAGTTCATTCGTTGGGACAGTCAGGCAGCTTTCCTAAGCTTTCCTGGTAACCGAATTCACATTGTTGAGAACTTTGGAACCCTTCCCTAAGCTGTGCTGGTTACTCACTTTACCTCTTCAGACACTTGCCCCCGTTGTGACAGAGACCACTTCCCGACTCGGGAAATGCACCAAATTCGGCCTGAACTCAGAGGGCAGTCCCCCCTCGAAGGCGTGGAAGTCGGCAGAATCGCCGGGTCAAATCCGGCTGAGCTACCCGGCTTGGAAGCCTCAAAGTCGGTATGAGCTGTCAGGTTCACTCCCATCCCCGTTTGGACCACTTCCCGACTCGGGAAATTCACCAAATTCGGCCTGAACTCAGAGGACAGTCCCCCCTCGAAGGCGTGACAGTCGGCAGAACCGCCGGTTCAAATCCGGCTGAGCTACCCGGCCCCGAAGCCTCAAAGTCGGTAAGAGCTGTCAGGTTCACTCCCATCCCCGTTTGGACCACTTCCCGACTCGGGAAATTCACCAAATTCGGCCTGAACTTATACAACAGTCCCCCCTCGAAGGCGTGACAGTCGGCAGAACCGCCGGATCAAATCCGGTTGAGCTACCCGGCTTGGAAGCCCCAAAGTCGGTAAGAGCTGTCAGTTTCACTCCCATCCCCGTTTGGACCACTTCCCGACTCGGAAATTCACCAAATTCGGCCTGAACTTATACAACAGTCCCCCCTCGAAGGCGTGACAGTCGCTAGAACCGCCGGATCAAATCCGGTTGAGCTACCCGGCTTGGAAGCCCCAAAGTCGGTAAGAGCTGTCAGGTTCACTCCCATCCCCGTTTGGACCACTTCCCACTTAGGAAATTCACCAAATTCGGCCTGAACTTAGAGGAGAGTCCCCGCTCGAAGGCGTGAAGTCGGCAGAATCGCCGGGTCAAATCCGACTGAGCTACCCGGCCCCGAAGCCTCAATGTCGGTAAGAGCTGTCAGGTTCACTCCCATCCCCGTTTGACCACTTCCCGACTCGGGAATTCACCAAATTCGGCCTGAACTTAGACAACAGTCCCCCCTCGAAGCCGTGGCAGTCGCTAGAACCGCCGGATCAAATCCGGTTGAGCTACCCGGCTTGGAAGCCCCAAAGTCGGTATGAGCTGTCAGGTTCACTCCCATCCCCGTTTGGACCACTTCCCGACTTAGGAAATTCACCAAATTCGGCCTGAACTCAGAGGGCAGGCCCCCCTCGAAGGCCAGGCATTCGGCAGAACCGCCGGGTCAAATCCGACTGTGCTACCCGCCCCAAAGCCTCAAAGTTGGTATGAGCAGTTAGGTTCACTCCCATCCCCGTTTGGACCACTTCCCGACTTAGGAAATTCACCAAATTCGGCCTGAACTTAGAGGAGAGTCCCCGCTCGAAGGCGTGAAGTCGGCAGAATCGCCGGGTCAAATCCGACTGAGCTACCCGGCCCCGAAGCCTCAATGTCGGTAAGAGCTGTCAGGTTCACTCCCATCCCCGTTTGGACCACTTCCCGACTCGGGAAATTCACCAAATTCGGCCTGAACTTAGACAACAGTCCCCCCTCGAAGCCGTGGCAGTCGCTAGAACCGCTGGATCAAATCCGGTTGAGCTACCCGGCTTGGAAGCCCCAAAGTCGGTATGAGCTGTCAGGTTCACTCCCATCCCCGTTTGGACCACTTCCCGACTTAGGAAAATCACCAAATTCGGCCTGAACTCAGAGGGCAGGCCCCCCTCGAAGGCCAGGCATTCGGCAGAACCGCCGGGTCAAATCCGACTGTGCTACCCGGCCCAAAGCCTCAAAGTTGGTATGAGCAGTTAGGTTCACTCCCATCCCCGTTTGGACCACTTCCCGACTTAGGAAATTCACCAAATTCGGCCTGAACTTAGAGGAGAGTCCCCGCTCGAAGGCGTGGAAGTCGGCAGAATCGCCGGGTCAAATCCGACTGAGCTACCCGGCCCCGAAGCCTCAATGTCGGTAAGAGCTGTCAGGTTCACTCCCATCCCCGTTTGGACCACTTCCCGACTCGGGAAATTCACCAAATTCGGCCTGAACTTAGACAACAGTCCCCCCTCGAAGCCGTGGCAGTCGCTAGAACCGCTGGATCAAATCCGGTTGAGCTACCCGGCTTGGAAGCCCCAAAGTCGGTATGAGCTGTCAGGTTCACTCCCATCCCCGTTTGGACCACTTCCCGACTTAGGAAAATCACCAAATTCGGCCTGAACTCAGAGGGCAGGCCCCCCTCGAAGGCCAGGCATTCGGCAGAACCGCCGGGTCAAATCCGACTGTGCTACCCGGCCCCAAAGCCTCAAAGTTGGTATGAGCAGTTAGGTTCACTCCCATCCCCGTTGGGACCACTTCCCGACTTAGGAAATTCACCAAATCCGGCCTGAACTTAGACAACAGTCCCCCCTCGAAGGCGTGACAGTCGGTAGAACCGCCGGGTCAAATCCGGCTGAGCTACCCGATTTGGAAGCCTTCAACACAAAACCCATCCGGCAATGCCACTCAAAAAGGGCCCAAATTCAGAAACACCCCCTTCAATAGGTACCACTTCCTCGGAGACACTACCGGGACACGCTCCCCTCGGCGAAAATTAAGCCCCCACCACTAACTGAAGCCAACCGCAGCCCCAACTTCAACGGAGAAATCAGTAACCAATTCAAAAATGCACTTGGTTACTGATTTGTACTGCTTCAAAAATATTCTAAGTGTCGCTGGTTACTGATTTGTACTGCTCCAAAAATATTCTAAGTGTCACTGGTTACTGATTTGTACTGACTCAAAAATATTCTAAGTGTCGCTGGTTACTGATTTGTACTGACTGAAAAATATTCTAAGTGTCGCTGGTTACTGATTTGTACTGACTCAAAAATATTCTAAGTGTCAGTGGTTACTGATTTGTACTGCTCCAAAAATATTCTAAGTGTCGCTGGTTACTGATTTGTAATGCTCCAAAAATATTCTAAGTGTCGCTGGTTACTGATTTGTACTGCTTCAAAAATATTCTAAGTGTCAGCGTTACTGATTTGTACTGCTTCAAAAATATTCTAAGTGTCGCTGGTTACTGATTTGTACTGCTTCAAAAATATTCTAAGTGTCAGTGGTTACTGATTTGTACTGCGTCAAAAATATTCTAAGTGTCGCTGGTTACTGATTTGTACTGCTCCAAAAATATTCTAAGTGTCGCTGGTTACTGATTTGTACTGCTTCAAAAATATTCTAAGTGTCGCTGGTTACTGATTTGTACTGCTTCAAAAATATTCTAAGTGTCAGTGGTTACTGATTTGTACTGCTTCAAAAATATTCTAAGTGTCGCTGGTTACTGATTTGTACTGCTTCAAAAATATTCTAAGTGTCAGTGGTTACTGATTTGTACTGCTTCAAAAATATTCTAAGTGTCGCTGGTTACTGATTTGTACTGCTTCAAAAATATTCTAAGTGTCAGTGGTTACTGATTTGTACTGCTCCAAAAATCTAAGTGTCGCTGGTTACTGATTTGTACTGCTTCAAAAATATTCTAAGTGTCAGTGGTTACTGATTTGTACTGCTCCAAAAATATTCTAAGTGTCGCTGGTTACTGATTTGTACTGCTTCAAAAATATTCTAAGTGTCAGCGGTTACTGATTTGTACTGCTTCAAAAATATTCTAAGTGTCAGTGGTTACTGATTTGTACTGCTTCAAAAATATTCTAAGTGTCGCTGGTTACTGATTTGTACTGCTTCAAAAATATTCTAAGTGTCAGTGGTTACTGATTTGTACTGCTCCAAAAATATTCTAAGTGTCGCTGGTTACTGATTTGTACTGCTTCAAAAATATTCTAAGTGTCAGTGTTACTGATTTGTACTGCTTCAAAAATATTCTAAGTGTCGCTGGTTACTGATTTGTACTGCTTCAAAAATATTCTAAGTGTCAGTGGTTACTGATTTGTACTGCTTCAAAAATATTCTAAGTGTCGCTGGTTACTGATTTGTACTGCTCCAAAAATATTCTAAGTGTCGCTGGTTACTGATTTGTACTGCTTCAAAAATATTCTAAGTGTCGCTGGTTACTGATTTGTACTGCTCCAAAAATATTCTAATGTCGCTGGTTACTGATTTGTACTGCTTCAAAAATATTCTAAGTGTCGCTGGTTACTGATTTGTACTGCTTCAAAAATATTCTAAGTGTCAGTGGTTACTGATTTGTACTGCTTCAAAAATATTCTAAGTGTCGCTGGTTACTGATTTGTACTGACTCAAAAATATTCTAAGTGGGCTGGTTACTGATTTGTACTGCTCCAAAAATATTCTAAGTGTCGCTGGTTACTGATTTGTACTGCTTCAAAAATATTCTAAGTGTCAGCGGTTACTGATTTGTACTGCTTCAAAAATATTCTAAGTGTCAGTGGTTACTGATTTGTACTGCTTCAAAAATATTCTAAGTGTCGCCGGTTACTGATTTGTACTGCTTCAAAAATATTCTAAGTGTCAGTGGTTACTGATTTGTACTGCTTCAAAAATATTCTAAGTGTCGCCGGTTACTGATTTGTACTGCTTCAAAAATATTCTAAGTGTCAGTGGTTACTGATTTGTACTGCTCCAAAAATATTCTAAGTGTCGCTGGTTACTGATTTGTACTGCTTCAAAAATATTCTAAGTGTCAGCGGTTACTGATTTGTACTGCTTCAAAAATATTCTAAGTGTCAGTGGTTACTGATTTGTACTGCTTCAAAAATATTCTAAGTGTCGCTGGTTACTGATTTGTACTGCTTCAAAAATATTCTAAGTGTCAGTGGTTACTGATTTGTACTGCTTCAAAAATATTCTAAGTGTCGCTGGTTACTGATTTGTACTGCTCCAAAAATATTCTAAGTGTCGCTGGTTACTGATTTGTACTGCTTCAAAAATATTCTAAGTGTCGCTGGTTACTGATTTGTACTGCTTCAAAAAT
>NW_026867465.1:37500-47500 GCF_020745735.1 Hemiscyllium ocellatum | reverse complement strand
TGAGTGCTCAGGCAAGGGTCAGACCACATCCTTCCTGGCAGCACCCAAAGCAACCAGGCCGCTCGTGTCTCTCGCCTTCATTTTTCGACACAAGCGCCTGAGGAGGGACGCCACCCCTCCCCTTGCGTCAAGAGACCTCCCCACCGGCCTCTGACTGATTCTTAGAACGGACGGAAAGAGTCGGGCAAGCCTGTCAAAGATTTGAGCGTATGTCAAAAGCTTTAGACTTCCGCGAACTCTCTGGCTTGCACTGAGACCCGAGGTCGATGTGCTCAGCACCACGGGGCCCCTTTCGCCTGCAGGTCCCGAGCCGCCAACATGTTCTTAGTATCGTGTTCCCCAAACCTGGGTGACGGGCACCACAGGGCGACAGAGCCATCGCACTTGCCGGGTGGCAGAGGAAGGACCGGACTATGTACAATAGCGGCCAACGACTCCCAGAGCCGGTTGTGCGGGGCTCGAGGTCTGCTCTCAACATCACATGCTTTTGGATGTGCTCAGGCAAGGGTCAGACCACATCCTTCCTGGCAGCACCCAAAGCAACCAGGCCGCTCGCGTCTCTCGCCTTCATTTTTCGACACAAGCGCCTGAGGAGGGACGCCACCCCTCCCCTTTGCGTCAAGAGACCTCCCCACCGGCCTCTGACTGATTCTTAGAACGGACGGAAAGAGTCGGGCAAGCCTGTCAAAGCTTTGAGCGAATGTCAAAAGCTTTAGACTTCCGCGAACTCTCCGGCTTGCACTGAGACGCGAGGTCGATGTGCTAAGCACCACGGGGCCCCTTTCGCCTGCAGGTCCCGAGCCGCCAACATGTTCTTAGTATCGTGTTCTCCAATCCTGGGTGACGGGCACCGCAGGGAGGCAGAGCCATCGCACTTGCCGGGTGGCAGAGGAAGGACCGGACTATGTACAATAGCGGCCAACGACTCCCAGAGCCGGTTGTGCGGCGTCTGCTCTCAGCCTAAGAGGCTTCTGGGAGTGCTCAGGCAAGGGTCAGCCTGCACCCTTGCTGGCAGCACCCAGGGGAACCAGGACGCTTGCATCTCTCGCCTTCATTTTCGACACAAGCGCCTGAGGAGGGACGCCACCCCTCCCCTTGCGTCAAGAGACCTCCCCACCAGCCTCTGACTGATTCTTAGAACGGACGGAAAGAGTCGGGCAAGCCTGTCAAAGCTTTGAGCGAATGTCAAAAGCTTTAGACTTCCGCGAACTCTCCGGCTTGCACTGAGACGCGAGGTCGATGTGCTAAGCACCACGGGGCCCCTTTCGCCTGCAGGTCCCGAGCCGCCAACATGTTCTTAGTATCGTGTTCTCCAAACCTGGGTGACGGGCACCGCAGGGAGGCAGAGCCATCGCACTTGCCGGGTGGCAGAGGAAGGACCGGACTATGTACAATAGCGGCCAACGACTCCCAGAGCCGGTAGTGCGGCGTCTGCTCTCAGCCTAAGAGGCTTCTGGGAGTGCTCAGGCAAGGGTCAGCCTGCACCCTTGCTGGCAGCACCCAGGGGAACCAGGACGCTTGCATCTCTCGCCTTCATTTTCGACACAAACGCCTGAGGAGGGAAGCCAACCCTCCGTGTGTCAAGAGACCGTCCCCGCCCCGGCCTCCGACTGATTCTTAGAACGGACGGAAAGAGTCAGGCAAGCCTGTTAAGACTTCCGCGAACTCTCCGGCTTGCACTGAGACGCGAGGTCGATGTGCTCAGCACCACGGGGCCCCTTTCGCCTGCAGGTCCCGAGCCGCCAACATGTTCTAAGTATCGTGTTCTCCAAACCTGGGTGACGGGCACCGCAGGGAGGCAGAGCCATCGCACTTGCCGGGTGGCAGAGGAAGGACCGGACTATGTACAATAGCGGCCAACGACTCCCAGAGCCGGTAGTGCGGCGCCTGCTCTCAGCCTAAGAGGCTTTTGGGAGTGCTCAGGCAAGGGTCAGCCTGCACCCTTGCTGGCAGCACCCAGGGGAACCAGGACGCTTGCATCTCTCGCCTTCATTTTCGACACAAACGCCTGAGGAGGGAAGCCAACCCTCCGTGTGTCAAGAGACCGTCCCCGCCCCGGCCTCCGACTGATTCTTAGAACGGACGGAAAGAGTCAGGCAAGCCTGTTAAGACTTCCGCGAACTCTCCGGCTTGCACTGAGACGCGAGGTCGATGTGCTCAGCACCACGGGGCCCCCTTCGCCTGCAGGTCCCGAGCCGCCAACATGTTCTAAGTATCGTGTTCCCCAAACCTGGGTGACGAGCACCGCAGGGAGGCAGAGCCATCGCACTTGCCGGGTGGCAGAGGAAGGACCGGACTATGTACAATAGCGGCCAACGACTCCCAGAGCCGGTAGTGCGGCGCCTGCTCTCAGCTTAAGAGGCTTTTGGGAGTGCTCAGGCAAGGGTCAGCCTGCACCCTTGCTGGCAGCACCCAGGGGAACCAGGACGCTTGCATCTCTCGCCTTCATTTTCGACACAAACACCTGAGGAGGGAAGCCAACCCTCCGTGTGTCAAGAGACCGTCCCCGCCCCGGCCTCCGACTGATTCTTAGAACGGACGGAAAGAGTCAGGCAAGCCTGTCAAAGAATTGAGCAGATGTCAAAATCTTTTAAGACTTCCGCGAACTCTCCGGCTTGCACTGAGACCCGAGGTCGATGTGCTCAGCACCACGGGGCCCCTTTCGCCTGCAGGTCCCGAGCCGCCAACATGTTCTAAGTATCGTGTTCCCCAAACCTGGGTGACGAGCACCGCAGGGCGGCAGAGCCATCGCACTTGCCGGGTGGCAGAGGAAGGACCGGACTATGTACAATAGCGGCCAACCACTCCCAGAGCCGGTAGTGCGGCGTGCGAGGTCTGCTCTCAGCGGAAGAGGGTTTTGGGAATGCTCAGGCAAGGGCCAGCCTGCACCCTTCCTGGCCGCTCCCACGGGAACCAGGCTACTTGCAATCCTTTCCCCCAATAGCAAGTGCCTTTTGGAGGGACGGCCGGAGTCAACGTGGGGTTTGCCCGCCCTCCAAAGTGTCAAGAGACCGCCGCACAGGCCTCTGACTGATTCTTAGAACAGGCAGCAAGAGTTGGGTAAGTCTGTCGAAAATTTGACAAAGTGTCAAAAATTAGACTTCCGAGAGCTCTTGGGCATGCACACAGGCCTGTCATTCAAGTGCTCTGCCCGCGGAACCGTTTTTCGGATGCCTTTCAAAGTGGTCCCGCGCCGCCATTTTGTTCTAAAAATCGTGTTCCCAGAAATCTCCGGGTACCCCGCCAACCTCACTGTGTCACAATGTCAAGTGGCACTGAATGGGTCTGAATTTCAAATTCGACTGCTTCGCTCTGGAACTCGAACCCGGCAAAACCGTTTGGATTTTTCCCGGTCCAGACTTCCGCGGCAGACAAAGTTAAAGTTTTCGGGCTGCAGACTCAAAACGACATCTGGCCAACCGCCGGGCTCAATTCGCCCAGTTCCTCCGGCACTTCGGAACTCATGTTCGGCATGAGTTTTTGAATCTTTCCCGATGCTTCGGCATTTTCCTCCGCTGACACTTAGAATATTTTTCACACTTGGCCGAAAATTTTTCTAAGTTTTTCTGGTTACTGATTTCTTCTTTTCGGGCATTTTTCTAAGTTTTCTTGGTTACTCATTTCTCATTTTCAAACATTTTTCTAAGTTTTTCTGGTTACTGATTTCTTCTTTTTGGGCATTTTTCTAAGTTTTCTTGGTTACTCATTTCTCATTTTCAAACATTTTTCTAAGTTTTTCTGGTTACTCATTTCTCATTTTCAAACATTTTTCTAAGTTTTTCTGGTTACTGATTTCTTCTTTTTGGGCATTTTTCTAAGTTTTCTTGGTTACTCATTTCTCATTTTCAAACATTTTTCTAAGTTTTTCTGGTTACTGATTTCTTCTTTTTGGGCATTTTTCTAAGTTTTCTTGGTTACTCATTTCTCATTTTCAAACATTTTTCTAAGTTTTCTTGGTTACTCATTTCTCATTTTCAAACATTTTTCTAAGTTTTTCTGGTTACTGATTTCTTCTTTTTGGGCATTTTTCTAAGTTTTCTTGGTTACTCATTTCTCATTTTCAAACATTTTTCTAAGTTTTTCTGGTTACTCATTTCTCATTTTCAAACATTTTTCTAAGTTTTTCTGGTTACTGATTTCTTCTTTTTGGGCATTTTTCTAAGTTTTCTTGGTTACTCATTTCTCATTTTCAAACATTTTTCTAAGTTTTTCTGGTTACTCATTTCTCATTTTCAAACATTTTTCTAAGTTTTTCTGGTTACTCATTTCTGCTTTTCCAACGTTTTACTAAGTTTTGCTGGTTACTGAGTTCACACTTTTAAACATTTTCGGGCATTTTTCTACGTTTTTCATGTTACTCATTTAGCACTTTCAGGCACTTTCCTATGCTTTCCTGCTTACTGATTTCACACTTTTAAGCATCTTCGGGCATGTTCCCTAAGTTTTGCAGTTCATTCGTTTGGGACAGTCAGGCAGCTTTCCTAAGCTTTCCTGGTAACCGAATTCACATTGTTGAGAACTTTGGAACCCTTCCCTAAGCTGTGCTGGTTACTCACTTTACCTCTTCAGACACTTGCCCCCGTTGTGACAGAGACCACTTCCCGACTCGGGAAATGCACCAAATTCGGCCTGAACTCAGAGGACAGTCCCCCCTCGAAGGCGTGGAAGTCGGCAGAATCGCCGGGTCAAATCCGGCTGAGCTACCCGGCTTGGAAGCCTCAAAGTCGGTATGAGCTGTCAGGTTCACTCCCATCCCCGTTTGGACCACTTCCCGACTCGGGAAATTCACCAAATTCGGCCTGAACTCAGAGGACAGTCCCCCCTCGAAGGCGTGACAGTCGGCAGAACCGCCGGTTCAAATCCGGCTGAGCTACCCGGCCCCGAAGCCTCAAAGTCGGTAAGAGCTGTCAGGTTCACTCCCATCCCCGTTTGGACCACTTCCCGACTCGGGAAATTCACCAAATTCGGCCTGAACTTATACAACAGTCCCCCCTCGAAGGCGTGACAGTCGGCAGAACCGCCGGATCAAATCCGGTTGAGCTACCCGGCTTGGAAGCCCCAAAGTCGGTAAGAGCTGTCAGGTTCACTCCCATCCCCGTTTGGACCACTTCCCGACTCGGGAAATTCACCAAATTCGGCCTGAACTTATACAACAGTCCCCCCTCGAAGGCGTGACAGTCGCTAGAACCGCCGGATCAAATCCGGTTGAGCTACCCGGCTTGGAAGCCCCAAAGTCGGTAAGAGCTGTCAGGTTCACTCCCATCCCCGTTTGGACCACTTCCCGACTTAGGAAATTCACCAAATTCGGCCTGAACTTAGAGGAGAGTCCCCGCTCGAAGGCGTGGAAGTCGGCAGAATCGCCGGTCAAATCCGACTGAGCTACCCGGCCCCGAAGCCTCAATGTCGGTAAGAGCTGTCAGGTTCACTCCCATCCCCGTTTGGACCACTTCCCGACTCGGGAAATTCACCAAATTCGGCCTGAACTTAGACAACAGTCCCCCCTCGAAGCCGTGGCAGTCGCTAGAACCGCCGGATCAAATCCGGGTGAGCTACCCGGCTTGGAAGCCCCAAAGTCGGTATGAGCTGTCAGGTTCACTCCCATCCCCGTTTGGACCACTTCCCGACTTAGGAAAATCACCAAATTCGGCCTGAACTCAGAGGGCAGGCCCCCCTCGAAGGCCAGGCATTCGGCAGAACCGCCGGGTCAAATCCGACTGTGCTACCCGGCCCCAAAGCCTCAAAGTTGGTATGAGCAGTTAGGTTCACTCCCATCCCCGTTTGGACCACTTCCCGACTTAGGAAATTCACCAAATTCGGCCTGAACTTAGAGGAGAGTCCCCGCTCGAAGGCGTGGAAGTCGGCAGAATCGCCGGGTCAAATCCGACTGAGCTACCCGGCCCCGAAGCCTCAATGTCGGTAAGAGCTGTCAGGTTCACTCCCATCCCCGTTTGGACCACTTCCCGACTCGGGAAATTCACCAAATTCGGCCTGAACTTAGACAACAGTCCCCCCTCGAAGCCGTGGCAGTCGCTAGAACCGCTGGATCAAATCCGGTTGAGCTACCCGGCTTGGAAGCCCCAAAGTCGGTATGAGCTGTCAGGTTCACTCCCATCCCCGTTTGGACCACTTCCCGACTTAGGAAAATCACCAAATTCGGCCTGAACTCAGAGGGCAGGCCCCCCTCGAAGGCCAGGCATTCGGCAGAACCGCCGGGTCAAATCCGACTGTGCTACCCGGCCCCAAAGCCTCAAAGTTGGTATGAGCAGTTAGGTTCACTCCCATCCCCGTTTGGACCACTTCCCGACTTAGGAAATTCACCAAATTCGGCCTGAACTTAGAGGAGAGTCCCCGCTCGAAGGCGTGGAAGTCGGCAGAATCGCCGGGTCAAATCCGACTGAGCTACCCGGCCCCGAAGCCTCAATGTCGGTAAGAGCTGTCAGGTTCACTCCCATCCCCGTTTGGACCACTTCCCGACTCGGGAAATTCACCAAATTCGGCCTGAACTTAGACAACAGTCCCCCCTCGAAGCCGTGGCAGTCGCTAGAACCGCTGGATCAAATCCGGTTGAGCTACCCGGCTTGGAAGCCCCAAAGTCGGTATGAGCTGTCAGGTTCACTCCCATCCCCGTTTGGACCACTTCCCGACTTAGGGGCCTGAACTCAGAGGGCAGGCCCCCCTCGAAGGCCAGGCATTCGGCAGAACCGCCGGGTCAAATCCGACTGTGCTACCCGGCCCCAAAGCCTCAAAGTTGGTATGAGCAGTTAGGTTCACTCCCAAACCCGTTGGGACCACTTCCCGACTTAGGAAATTCACCAAATCCGGCCTGAACTTAGACAACAGTCCCCCCTCGAAGGCGTGACAGTCGGTAGAACCGCCGGGTCAAATCCGGCTGAGCTACCCGATTTGGAAGCCTTCAACACAAAACCCATCCGGCAATGCCACTCAAAAAGGGCCCAAATTCAGAAACACCCCCTTCAATAGGTACCACTTCCTCGGAGACACTACCGGGACACGCTCCCCTCGGCGAAAATTAAGCCCCCACCACTAACTGAAGCCAACCGCAGCCCCAACTTCAACGGAGAAATCAGTAACCAATTCAAAAATGCACTTGGTTACTGATTTGTACTGCTTCAAAAATATTCTAAGTGTCGCTGGTTACTGATTTGTACTGCTCCAAAAATATTCTAAGTGTCACTGGTTACTGATTTGTACTGACTCAAAAATATTCTAAGTGTCGCTGGTTACTGATTTGTACTGACTGAAAAATATTCTAAGTGTCGCTGGTTACTGATTTGTACTGACTCAAAAATATTCTAAGTGTCAGTGGTTACTGATTTGTACTGCTCCAAAAATATTCTAAGTGTCGCTGGTTACTGATTTGTAATGCTCCAAAAATATTCTAAGTGTCGCTGGTTACTGATTTGTACTGCTTCAAAAATATTCTAAGTGTCAGCGGTTACTGATTTGTACTGCTTCAAAAATATTCTAAGTGTCGCTGGTTACTGATTTGTACTGCTTCAAAAATATTCTAAGTGTCAGTGGTTACTGATTTGTACTGCGTCAAAAATATTCTAAGTGTCGCTGGTTACTGATTTGTACTGCTCCAAAAATATTCTAAGTGTCGCTGGTTACTGATTTGTACTGCTTCAAAAATATTCTAAGTGTCGCTGGTTACTGATTTGTACTGCTTCAAAAATATTCTAAGTGTCAGTGGTTACTGATTTGTACTGCTTCAAAAATTTCTAAGTGTCGCTGGTTACTGATTTGTACTGCTTCAAAAATATTCTAAGTGTCAGTGGTTACTGATTTGTACTGCTTCAAAAATATTCTAAGTGTCGCTGGTTACTGATTTGTACTGCTTCAAAAATATTCTAAGTGTCAGTGGTTACTGATTTGTACTGCTCCAAAAATATTCTAAGTGTCGCTGGTTACTGATTTGTACTGCTTCAAAAATATTCTAAGTGTCAGTGGTTACTGATTTGTACTGCTCCAAAAATATTCTAAGTGTCGCTGGTTACTGATTTGTACTGCTTCAAAAATATTCTAAGTGTCAGCGGTTACTGATTTGTACTGCTTCAAAAATATTCTAAGTGTCAGTGGTTACTGATTTGTACTGCTTCAAAAATATTCTAAGTGTCGCTGGTTACTGATTTGTACTGCTTCAAAAATATTCTAAGTGTCAGTGGTTACTGATTTGTACTGCTCCAAAAATATTCTAAGTGTCGCTGGTTACTGATTTGTACTGCTTCAAAAATATTCTAAGTGTCAGTGGTTACTGATTTGTACTGCTTCAAAAATATTCTAAGTGTCGCTGGTTACTGATTTGTACTGCTTCAAAAATATTCTAAGTGTCAGTGGTTACTGATTTGTACTGCTTCAAAAATATTCTAAGTGTCGCTGGTTACTGATTTGTACTGCTCCAAAAATATTCTAAGTGTCGCTGGTTACTGATTTGTACTGCTTCAAAAATATTCTAAGTGTCGCTGGTTACTGATTTGTACTGCTCCAAAAATATTCTAAGTGTCGCTGGTTACTGATTTGTACTGCTTCAAAAATATTCTAATGTCGCTGGTTACTGATTTGTACTGCTTCAAAATATTCTAAGTGTCAGTGGTTACTGATTTGTACTGCTTCAAAAATATTCTAAGTGTCTGGTTACTGATTTGTACTGACTCAAAAATATTCTAAGTGGGGCTGGTTACTGATTTGTACTGCTCCAAAAATATTCTAAGTGTCGCTGGTTACTGATTTGTACTGCTTCAAAAATATTCTAAGTGTCAGCGGTTACTGATTTGTACTGCTTCAAAAATATTCTAAGTGTCAGTGGTTACTGATTTGTACTGCTTCAAAAATATTCTAAGTGTCGCCGGTTACTGATTTGTACTGCTTCAAAAATATTCTAAGTGTCAGTGGTTACTGATTTGTACTGCTTCAAAAATATTCTAAGTGTCGCCGGTTACTGATTTGTACTGCTTCAAAAATATTCTAAGTGTCAGTGGTTACTGATTTGTACTGCTCCAAAAATATTCTAAGTGTCGCTGGTTACTGATTTGTACTGCTTCAAAAATATTCTAAGTGTCAGCGGTTACTGATTTGTACTGCTTCAAAAATATTCTAAGTGTCAGTGGTTACTGATTTGTACTGCTTCAAAAATATTCTAAGTGTCGCTGGTTACTGATTTGTACTGCTTCAAAAATATTCTAAGTGTCAGTGGTTACTGATTTGTACTGCTTCAAAAATATTCTAAGTGTCGCTGGTTACTGATTTGTACTGCTCCAAAAATATTCTAAGTGTCGCTGGTTACTGATTTGTACTGCTTCAAAAATATTCTAAGTGTCGCTGGTTACTGATTTGTACTGCTTCAAAAATATTCTAAGTGTCAGTGGTTACTGATTTGTACTGCTTCAAAAATATTCTAAGTGTCGCTGGTTACTGATTTGTACTGATTCAAAAATATTCTAAGTGTCAGTGGTTACTGATTTGTACTGCTTCAACAATATTCTAAGTGTCGCTGGTTACTGATTTGTACTGCTTCAAAAATATTCTAAGTGTCAGTGGTTACTGATTTGTACTGCTTCAAAAATATTCTAAGTGTCGCTGGTTACTGATTTGTACTGCTCCAAAAATATTCTAAGTGTCGCTGGTTACTGATTTGTACTGCTTCAAAAATATTCTAAGTGTCGCTGGTTACTGATTTGTACTGCTCCAAAAATATTCTAAGTGTCGCTGGTTACTGATTTGTACTGCTTCAAAAATATTCTAAGTGTCGCTGGTTACTGATTTGTACTGCTTCAAAAATATTCTAAGTGTCAGTGGTTACTGATTTGTACTGCTTCAAAAATATTCTAAGTGTCGCTGGTTACTGATTTGTACTGACTCAAAAATATTCTAAGTGGGGCTGGTTACTGATTTGTACTGCTCCAAAAATATTCTAAGTGTCGCTGGTTACTGATTTGTACTGCTTCAAAAATATTCTAAGTGTCAGCGGTTACTGATTTGT
>NW_026867465.1:15000-25000 GCF_020745735.1 Hemiscyllium ocellatum | reverse complement strand
CCCACCGGCCTCTGACTGATTCTTAGAACGGACGGAAAGAGTCGGGCAAGCCTGTCAAAGCTTTGAGCGAATGTCAAAAGCTTTAGACTTCCGCGAACTCTCCGGCTTGCACTGAGACGCGAGGTCGATGTGCTAAGCACCACGGGGCCCCTTTCGCCTGCAGGTCCCGAGCCGCCAACATGTTCTTAGTATCGTGTTCTCCAATCCTGGGTGACGGGCACCGCAGGGAGGCAGAGCCATCGCACTTGCCGGGTGGCAGAGGAAGGACCGGACTATGTACAATAGCGGCCAACGACTCCCAGAGCCGGTTGTGCGGCGTCTGCTCTCAGCCTAAGAGGCTTCTGGGAGTGCTCAGGCAAGGGTCAGCCTGCACCCTTGCTGGCAGCACCCAGGGGAACCAGGACGCTTGCATCTCTCGCCTTCATTTTCGACACAAGCGCCTGAGGAGGGACGCCACCCCTCCCCTTGCGTCAAGAGACCTCCCCACCAGCCTCTGACTGATTCTTAGAACGGACGGAAAGAGTCGGGCAAGCCTGTCAAAGCTTTGAGCGAATGTCAAAAGCTTTAGACTTCCGCGAACTCTCCGGCTTGCACTGAGACGCGAGGTCGATGTGCTAAGCACCACGGGGCCCCTTTCGCCTGCAGGTCCCGAGCCGCCAACATGTTCTTAGTATCGTGTTCTCCAAACCTGGGTGACGGGCACCGCAGGGAGGCAGAGCCATCGCACTTGCCGGTGGCAGAGGAAGGACCGGACTATGTACAATAGCGGCCAACGACTCCCAGAGCCGGTAGTGCGGCGTCTGCTCTCAGCCTAAGAGGCTTCTGGGAGTGCTCAGGCAAGGGTCAGCCTGCACCCTTGCTGGCAGCACCCAGGGGAACCAGGACGCTTGCATCTCTCGCCTTCATTTTCGACACAAACGCCTGAGGAGGGAAGCCAACCCTCCGTGTGTCAAGAGACCGTCCCCCGCCCCGGCCTCCGACTGATTCTTAGAACGGACGGAAAGAGTCAGGCAAGCCTGTTAAGACTTCCGCGAACTCTCCGGCTTGCACTGAGACGCGAGGTCGATGTGCTCAGCACCACGGGGCCCCTTTCGCCTGCAGGTCCCGAGCCGCCAACATGTTCTAAGTATCGTGTTCTCCAAACCTGGGTGACGGGCACCGCAGGGAGGCAGAGCCATCGCACTTGCCGGGTGGCAGAGGAAGGACCGGACTATGTACAATAGCGGCCAACGACTCCCAGAGCCGGTAGTGCGGCGCCTGCTCTCAGCCTAAGAGGCTTTTGGGAGTGCTCAGGCAAGGGTCAGCCTGCACCCTTGCTGGCAGCACCCAGGGGAACCAGGACGCTTGCATCTCTCGCCTTCATTTTCGACACAAACGCCTGAGGAGGGAAGCCAACCCTCCGTGTGTCAAGAGACCGTCCCCGCCCCGGCCTCCGACTGATTCTTAGAACGGACGGAAAGAGTCAGGCAAGCCTGTTAAGACTTCCGCGAACTCTCCGGCTTGCACTGAGACGCGAGGTCGATGTGCTCAGCACCACGGGGCCCCCTTCGCCTGCAGGTCCCGAGCCGCCAACATGTTCTAAGTATCGTGTTCCCCAAACCTGGGTGACGAGCACCGCAGGGAGGCAGAGCCATCGCACTTGCCGGGTGGCAGAGGAAGGACCGGACTATGTACAATAGCGGCCAACGACTCCCAGAGCCGGTAGTGCGGCGCCTGCTCTCAGCTTAAGAGGCTTTTGGGAGTGCTCAGGCAAGGGTCAGCCTGCACCCTTGCTGGCAGCACCCAGGGGAACCAGGACGCTTGCATCTCTCGCCTTCATTTTCGACACAAACACCTGAGGAGGGAAGCCAACCCTCCGTGTGTCAAGAGACCGTCCCCGCCCCGGCCTCCGACTGATTCTTAGAACGGACGGAAAGAGTCAGGCAAGCCTGTCAAAGAATTGAGCAGATGTCAAAATCTTTTAAGACTTCCGCGAACTCTCCGGCTTGCACTGAGACCCGAGGTCGATGTGCTCAGCACCACGGGGCCCCTTTCGCCTGCAGGTCCCGAGCCGCCAACATGTTCTAAGTATCGTGTTCCCCAAACCTGGGTGACGAGCACCGCAGGGCGGCAGAGCCATCGCACTTGCCGGGTGGCAGAGGAAGGACCGGACTATGTACAATAGCGGCCAACCACTCCCAGAGCCGGTAGTGCGGCGTGCGAGGTCTGCTCTCAGCGGAAGAGGGTTTTGGGAATGCTCAGGCAAGGGCCAGCCTGCACCCTTCCTGGCCGCTCCCACGGGAACCAGGCTACTTGCAATCCTTTCCCCCAATAGCAAGTGCCTTTTGGAGGGACGGCCGGAGTCAACGTGGGGTTTGCCCGCCCTCCAAAGTGTCAAGAGACCGCCGCACAGGCCTCTGACTGATTCTTAGAACAGGCAGCAAGAGTTGGGTAAGTCTGTCGAAAATTTGACAAAGTGTCAAAAATTAGACTTCCGAGAGCTCTTGGGCATGCACACAGGCCTGTCATTCAAGTGCTCTGCCCGCGGAACCGTTTTTTCGGATGCCTTTCAAAGTGGTCCCGCGCCGCCATTTTGTTCTAAAAATCGTGTTCCCAGAAATCTCCGGGTACCCCGCCAACCTCACTGTGTCACAATGTCAAGTGGCACTGAATGGGTCTGAATTTCAAATTCGACTGCTTCGCTCTGGAACTCGAACCCGGCAAAACCGTTTGGATTTTTCCCGTCCAGACTTCCGCGGCAGACAAAGTTAAAGTTTTCGGGCTGCAGACTCAAAACGACATCTGGCCAACCGCCGGGCTCAATTCGCCCAGTTCCTCCGGCACTTCGGAACTCATGTTCGGCATGAGTTTTTGAATCTTTCCCGATGCTTCGGCATTTTCCTCCGCTGACACTTAGAATATTTTTCACACTTGGCCGAAAATTTTTCTAAGTTTTTCTGGTTACTGATTTCTTCTTTTCGGGCATTTTTCTAAGTTTTCTTGGTTACTCATTTCTCATTTTCAAACATTTTTCTAAGTTTTTCTGGTTACTGATTTCTTCTTTTTGGCATTTTTCTAAGTTTTCTTGGTTACTCATTTCTCATTTTCAAACATTTTTCTAAGTTTTTCTGGTTACTCATTTCTCATTTTCAAACATTTTTCTAAGTTTTTCTGGTTACTGATTTCTTCTTTTTGGGCATTTTTCTAAGTTTTCTTGGTTACTCATTTCTCATTTTCAAACATTTTTCTAAGTTTTTCTGGTTACTGATTTCTTCTTTTTGGGCATTTTTCTAAGTTTTCTTGGTTACTCATTTCTCATTTTCAAACATTTTTCTAAGTTTTTCTTGGTTACTCATTTCTCATTTTCAAACATTTTTCTAAGTTTTTCTGGTTACTGATTTCTTCTTTTTGGGCATTTTTCTAAGTTTTCTTGGTTACTCATTTCTCATTTTCAAACATTTTTCTAAGTTTTTCTGGTTACTCATTTCTCATTTTCAAACATTTTCTAAGTTTTTCTGGTTACTGATTTCTTCTTTTGGGCATTTTTCTAAGTTTTCTTGGTTACTCATTTCTCATTTTCAAACATTTTTCTAAGTTTTTCTGGTTACTCATTTCTCATTTTCAAACATTTTTCTAAGTTTTTCTGGTTACTCATTTCTGCTTTTCCAACGTTTTACTAAGTTTTGCTGGTTACTGAGTTCACACTTTTAAACATTTTCGGGCATTTTTCTACGTTTTTCATGTTACTCATTTAGCACTTTCAGGCACTTTCCTAAGCTTTCCTGCTTACTGATTTCACACTTTTAAGCATCTTCGGGCATGTTCCCTAAGTTTTGCAGTTCATTCGTTTGGGACAGTCAGGCAGCTTTCCTAAGCTTTCCTGGTAACCGAATTCACATTGTTGAGAACTTTGGAACCCTTCCCTAAGCTGTGCTGGTTACTCACTTTACCTCTTCAGACACTTGCCCCCGTTGTGACAGAGACCACTTCCCGACTCGGGAAATGCACCAAATTCGGCCTGAACTCAGAGGGCAGTCCCCCCTCGAAGGCGTGGAAGTCGGCAGAATCGCCGGGTCAAATCCGGCTGAGCTACCCGGCTTGGAAGCCTCAAAGTCGGTATGAGCTGTCAGTTTCACTCCCATCCCCGTTTGGACCACTTCCCGACTCGGGAAATTCACCAAATTCGGCCTGAACTCAGAGGACAGTCCCCCCTCGAAGGCGTGACAGTCGGCAGAACCGCCGGATCAAATCCGGCTGAGCTACCCGGCCCCGAAGCCTCAAAGTCGGTAAGAGCTGTCAGGTTCACTCCCATCCCCGTTTGGACCACTTCCGACTCGGGAAATTCACCAAATTCGGCCTGAACTTATACAACAGTCCCCCCTCGAAGGCGTGACAGCGGCAGAACCGCCGGATCAAATCCGGTTGAGCTACCCGGCTTGGAAGCCCCAAAGTCGGTAAGAGCTGTCAGGTTCACTCCCATCCCCGTTTGGACCACTTCCCGACTCGGGAAATTCACCAAATTCGGCCTGAACTTATACAACAGTCCCCCCTCGAAGGCGTGACAGTCGCAAGAACCGCCGGATCAAATCCGTGAGCTACCCGGCTTGGAAGCCCCAAAGTCGGTAAGAGCTGTCAGGTTCACTCCCATCCCCGTTTGGACCACTTCCCGACTTCGGAAATTCACCAAATTCGGCCTGAACTTAGAGGACAGTCCCCGCTCGAAGGCGTGGAAGTCGGCAGAATCGCCGGGTCAAATCCGACTGAGCTACCCGGCCCCGAAGCCTCAAAGTCGGTAAGAGCTGTCAGGTTCACTCCCATCCCCGTTTGGACCACTTCCCGACTCGGGAAATTCACCAAATTCGGCCTGAACTTAGACAACAGTCCCCCCTCGAAGCCGTGGCAGTCGCTAGAACCGCCGGATCAAATCCGGTTGAGCTACCCGGCTTGGAAGCCCCAAAGTCGGTATGAGCTGTCAGGTTCACTCCCATCCCCGTTTGGACCACTTCCCGACTTCGGAAAATCACCAAATTCGGCCTGAACTCAGAGGGCAGGCCCCCCTCGAAGGCCAGGCATTCGGCAGAACCGCCGGGTCAAATCCGACTGTGCTACCCGGCCCCAAGCCTCAAAGTTGGTATGAGCAGTCAGGTTCACTCCCATCCCCGTTTGGACCACTTCCCGACTTAGGAAATTCACCAAATTCGGCCTGAACTTAGAGGAGAGTCCCCGCTCGAAGGCGTGGAAGTCGGCAGAATCGCCGGTCAAATCCGACTGAGCTACCCGCCCCGAAGCCTCAATGTCGGTAAGAGCTGTCAGGTTCACTCCCATCCCCGTTTGGACCACTTCCCGACTCGGAAATTCACCAAATTCGGCCTGAACTTAGACAACAGTCCCCCCTCGAAGCCGTGGCAGTCGCTAGAACCGCCGGATCAAATCCGTTGAGCTACCCGGCTTGGAAGCCCCAAAGTCGGTATGAGCTGTCAGGTTCACTCCCATCCCCGTTTGGACCACTTCCCGACTTAGGAAAATCACCAAATTCGGCCTGAACTCAGAGGGCAGGCCCCCCTCGAAGGCCAGGCATTCGGCAGAACCGCCGGGTCAAATCCGACTGTGCTACCCGGCCCCAAAGCCTCAAAGTTGGTATGAGCAGTTAGGTTCACTCCCATCCCCGTTTGGACCACTTCCCGACTTAGGAAATTCACCAAATTCGGCCTGAACTTAGAGGGAGTCCCCGCTCGAAGGCGTGGAAGTCGGCAGAATCGCCGGGTCAAATCCGACTGAGCTACCCGCCCCCGAAGCCTCAATGTCGGTAAGAGCTGTCAGGTTCACTCCCATCCCCGTTTGGACCACTTCCCGACTCGGGAAATTCACCAAATTCGGCCTGAACTTAGACAACAGTCCCCCCTCGAAGCCGTGGCAGTCGCTAGAACCGCTGGATCAAATCCGTTTGAGCTACCCGGCTTGGAAGCCCCAAAGTCGGTATGAGCTGTCAGGTTCACTCCCATCCCCGTTTGGACCACTTCCCGACTTAGGAAAATCACCAAATTCGGCCTGAACTCAGAGGGCAGGCCCCCCTCGAAGGCCAGGCATTCGGCAGAACCGCCGGGTCAAATCCGACTGTGCTACCCGGCCCCAAAGCCTCAAAGTTGGTATGAGCAGTTAGGTTCACTCCCAAACCCGTTGGGACCACTTCCCGACTTAGGAAATTCACCAAATTCGGCCTGAACTTAGACAACAGTCCCCCCTCGAAGGCGTGACAGTCGGTAGAACCGCCGGGTCAAATCCGGCTGAGCTACCCGATTTGGAAGCCTTCAACACAAAACCCATCCGGCAATGCCACTCAAAAAGGGCCCAAATTCAGAAACACCCCCTTCAATAGGTACCACTTCCTCGGAGACACTACCGGACACGCTCCCCTCGGCGAAAATTAAGCCCCCACCACTAACTGAAGCCAACCGCAGCCCCAACTTCAACGGAGAAATCAGTAACCAATTCAAAAATGCACTTGGTTACTGATTGTACTGCTTCAAAAATATTCTAAGTGTCGCTGGTTACTGATTTGTACTGCTCCAAAAATATTCTAAGTGTCACTGGTTACTGATTTGTACTGACTCAAAAATATTCTAAGTGTCGCTGGTTACTGATTTGTACTGACTGAAAAATATTCTAAGTCGCTGGTTACTGATTTGTACTGAAAATATTCTAAGTGTCAGTGGTTACTGATTTGTACTGCTCCAAAAATATTCTAAGTGTCGCTGGTTACTGATTTGTAATGCTCCAAAAATATTCTAAGTGTCGCTGGTTACTGATTTGTACTGCTTCAAAAATATTCTAAGTGTCAGCGTTACTGATTTGTACTGCTTCAAAAATATTCTAAGTGCGCTGGTTACTGATTTGTACTGCTTCAAAAATATTCTAAGTCAGTGGTTACTGATTTGTACTGCGTCAAAAATATTCAAGTGTCGCTGGTTACTGATTTGTACTGCTCAAAATATTCTAAGTGTCGCTGGTTACTGATTTGTACTGCTTCAAAAATATTCTAAGTGTCGCTGTTACTGATTTGTACTGCTTCAAAATATTCTAAGTGTCAGTGGTTACTGATTTGTACTGCTCCAAAAATATTCTAAGTGTCGCTGGTTACTGATTTGTACTGCTTCAAAAATACTGATTTGTACTGCTTCAAAAATATCCTAAGTGTCGCTGGTTACTGATTTGTACTGCTTCAAAAATATTCTAAGTGTCAGTGGTTACTGATTTGTACTGCTCCAAAAATATTCTAAGTGTCGCTGGTTACTGATTTGTACTGCTTCAAAAATATTCTAAGTGTCAGTGGTTACTGATTTGTACTGCTCCAAAAATATTCTAAGTGTCGCTGGTTACTGATTTGTACTGCTTCAAAAATATTCTAAGTGTCAGCGGTTACTGATTTGTACTGCTTCAAAAATATTCTAAGTGTCAGTGGTTACTGATTGTACTGCTTCAAAAATATTCTAAGTGTCGCTGGTTACTGATTTGTACTGCTCAAAATATTCTAAGTGTCAGTGGTTACTGATTTGTACTGCTCCAAAAATATTCTAAGTGTCGCTGGTTACTGATTTGTACTGCTTCAAAAATATTCTAAGTGTCAGTGGTTACTGATTTGTACTGCTTCAAAAATATTCTAAGTGCTGGTTACTGATTTGTACTGCTTCAAAAATATTCTGTCAGTGGTTACTGATTGTACTGCTTCAAAAATATTCTAAGTGTCGCTGGTTACTGATTTGTACTGCTCCAAAAATATTCTAAGTGTCGCTGGTTACTGATTTGTACTGCTTCAAAAATATTCTAAGTGTCGCTGTTACTGATTTGTACTGCTCCAAAAATATTCTAAGTGTCGCTGGTTACTGATTTGTACTGCTTCAAAAATATTCTAAGTGTCGCTGGTTACTGATTTGTACTGCTTCAAAAATATTCTAAGTGTCGCTGGTTACTGATTTGTACTGCTTCAAAAATATTCTAAGTGTCGCTGGTTACTGATTTGTACTGACTCAAAAATATTCTAAGTGGGGCTGGTTACTGATTTGTACTGCTCCAAAAATATTCTAAGTGTCTTACTGATTTGTACTGCTTCAAAAATATTCTAAGTGTCAGCTGGTTACTGATTTGTACTGCTTCAAAATATTCTAATGTCAGTGGTTACTGATTTGTACTGCTTCAAAAATATTCTAAGTGTCACTGATTTGTACTGCTTCAAAAATTCTAAGTGTCAGTGTTACTGATTTGTACTGCTTCAAAAATATTCTAAGTGTCGCCGGTTACTGATTTGTACTGCTTCAAAAATATTCTAAGTGTCAGTGGTTACTGATTTGTACTGCTTCAAAAATATTCTAAGTGTCGCCGGTTACTGATTTGTACTGCTTCAAAAATATTCTAAGTGTCAGTGGTTACTGATTTGTACTGCTCCAAAAATATTCTAAGTGTCGCTGGTTACTGATTTGTACTGCTTCAAAAATATTCTAAGTGTCAGCGGTTACTGATTTGTACTGCTTCAAAAATATTCTAAGTGTCAGTGGTTACTGATTTGTACTGCTTCAAAAATATTCTAAGTGTCGCTGGTTACTGATTTGTACTGCTTCAAAAATATTCTAAGTGTCTGTGGTTACTGATTTGTACTGCTTCAAAAATATTCTAAGTGTCGCTGGTTACTGATTTGTACTGCTCAAAATATTCTAAGTGTCACTGATTTGTACTGCTTCAAAAATATTCTAAGTGTCGCTGGTTACTGATTTGTACTGCTTCAAAAATATTCTAAGTGTCAGTGGTTACTGATTTGTACTGCTTCAAAAATATTCTAAGTGTCGCTGGTTACTGATTTGTACTGATTCAAATATTCTAAGTGTCAGTGGTTACTGATTTGTACTGCTTCAACAATATTCTAAGTGTCGCTGGTTACTGATTTGTACTGCTTCAAAAATATTCTAAGTGTCAGTGGTTACTGATTTGTACTGCTTCAAAAATATTCTAAGTGTCGCTGGTTACTGATTTGTACTGCTCCAAAAATATTCTAAGTGTCGCTGGTTACTGATTTGTACTGCTTCAAAAATATTCTAAGTGTCGCTGGTTACTGATTTGTACTGCTCCAAAAATATTCTAAGTGTCGCTGGTTACTGATTTGTACTGCTTCAAAAATATTCTAAGTGTCGCTGGTTACTGATTTGTACTGCTTCAAAAATATTCTAAGTGTCAGTGGTTACTGATTTGTACTGCTTCAAAAATATTCTAAGTGTCGCTGGTTACTGATTTGTACTGACTCAAAAATATTCTAAGTGGGGCTGGTTACTGATTTGTACTGCTCCAAAAATATTCTAAGTGTCGCTGGTTACTGATTTGTACTGCTTCAAAAATATTCTAAGTGTCAGCGGTTACTGATTTGTACTGCTTCAAAAATATTCTAAGTGTCAGTGGTTACTGATTTGTACTGCTCAAAAATATTCTAAGTGTCGCTGGTTACTGATTTGTACTGATTCAAAAATATTCTAAGTGTCAGTGGTTACTGATTTGTACTGCTTCAACAATATTCTAAGTGTCGCTGGTTACTGATTTGTACTGCTTCAAAAATATTCTAAGTGTCAGTGGTTACTGATTTGTACTGCTTCAAAAATATTCTAAGTGTCGCTGGTTACTGATTTGTACTGCTCCAAAAATTTTCTAAGTGTCGCTGGTTACTGATTTGTACTGCTTCAAAAATATTCTAAGTGTCGCTGGTTACTGATTTGTACTGCTCCAAAAATATTCTAAGTGTCGCTGGTTACTGATTTGTACTGCTTCAAAAATATTCTAAGTGTCGCTGGTTACTGATTTGTACTGCTTCAAAAATATTCTAAGTGTCAGTGGTTACTGATTTGTACTGCTTCAAAAATATTCTAAGTGTCGCTGGTTACTGATTTGTACTGACTCAAAAATATTCTAAGTCTGGTTACTGATTTGTACTGCTCCAAAAATATTCTAAGTGTCGCTGGTTACTGATTTGTTCAAAAATATTCTA
>NW_026867465.1:0-2500 GCF_020745735.1 Hemiscyllium ocellatum | reverse complement strand
CTTTCGCCTGCAGGTCCCGAGCCGCCAACATGTTCTTAGTATCGTGTTCTCCAAACCTGGGTGACGGGCACCGCAGGGAGGCAGAGCCATCGCACTTGCCGGGTGGCAGAGGAAGGACCGGACTATGTACAATAGCGGCCAACGACTCCCAGAGCCGGTAGTGCGGCGTCTGCTCTCAGCCTAAGAGGCTTCTGGGAGTGCTCAGGCAAGGGTCAGCCTGCACCCTTGCTGGCAGCACCCAGGGGAACCAGACGCTTGCATCTCTCGCCTTCATTTTCGACACAAACGCCTGAGGAGGGAAGCCAACCCTCCGTGTGTCAAGAGACCGTCCCCCCCCCGGCCTCCGACTGATTCTTAGAACGGACGGAAAGAGTCAGGCAAGCCTGTTAAGACTTCCGCGAACTCTCCGGCTTGCACTGAGACGCGAGGTCGATGTGCTCAGCACCACGGGGCCCCTTTCGCCTGCAGGTCCCGAGCCGCCAACATGTTCTAAGTATCGTGTTCTCCAAACCTGGGTGACGGGCACCGCAGGGAGGCAGAGCCATCGCACTTGCCGGGTGGCAGAGGAAGGACCGGACTATGTACAATAGCGGCCAACGACTCCCAGAGCCGGTAGTGCGGCGCCTGCTCTCAGCCTAAGAGGCTTTTGGAGTGCTCAGGCAAGGGTCAGCCTGCACCCTTGCTGGCAGCACCCAGGGGAACCAGGACGCTTGCATCTCTCGCCTTCATTTTCGACACAAACGCCTGAGGAGGGAAGCCAACCCTCCGTGTGTCAAGAGACCGTCCCCGCCCCGGCCTCCGACTGATTCTTAGAACGGACGGAAAGAGTCAGGCAAGCCTGTTAAGACTTCCGCGAACTCTCCGGCTTGCACTGAGACGCGAGGTCGATGTGCTCAGCACCACGGGGCCCCCTTCGCCTGCAGGTCCCGAGCCGCCAACATGTTCTAAGTATCGTGTTCCCCAAACCTGGGTGACGAGCACCGCAGGGAGGCAGAGCCATCGCACTTGCCGGGTGGCAGAGGAAGGACCGGACTATGTACAATAGCGGCCAACGACTCCCAGAGCCGGTAGTGCGGCGCCTGCTCTCAGCTTAAGAGGCTTTTGGGAGTGCTCAGGCAAGGGTCAGCCTGCACCCTTGCTGCAGCACCCAGGGGAACCAGGACGCTTGCATCTCTCGCCTTCATTTTCGACACAAACACCTGAGGAGGGAAGCCAACCCTCCGTGTGTCAAGAGACCGTCCCCGCCCCCGCCTCCGACTGATTCTTAGAACGGACGGAAAGAGTCAGGCAAGCCTGTCAAAGATTTGAGCAGATGTCAAAATCTTTTAAGACTTCCGCGAACTCTCCGGCTTGCACTGAGACCCGAGGTCGATGTGCTCAGCACCACGGGGCCCCTTTCGCCTGCAGGTCCCGAGCCGCCAACATGTTCTAAGTATCGTGTTCCCCAAACCTGGGTGACGAGCACCGCAGGGCGGCAGAGCCATCGCACTTGCCGGGTGCAGAGGAAGGACCGGACTATGTACAATAGCGGCCAACCACTCCCAGAGCCGGTAGTGCGGCGTGCGAGGTCTGCTCTCAGCGGAAGAGGGTTTGGGAATGCTCAGGCAAGGGCCAGCCTGCACCCTTCCTGGCCGCTCCCACGGGAACCAGGCTACTTGCAATCCTTTCCCCCAATAGCAAGTGCCTTTTGGAGGGACGGCCGGAGTCAACGTGGGGTTTGCCCGCCCTCCAAAGTGTCAAGAGACCGCCGCACAGGCCTCTGACTGATTCTTAGAACAGGCAGCAAGAGTTGGTAAGTCTGTCGAAAATTTGACAAAGTGTCAAAAATTAGACTTCCGAGAGCTCTTGGGCATGCACACAGGCCTGTCATTCAAGTGCTCTGCCGCGGAACCGTTTTTCGGATGCCTTTCAAAGTGGTCCCGCGCCGCCATTTTTGTTCTAAAAATCGTGTTCCCAGAAATCTCCGGGTACCCGCCAACCTCACTGTGTCACAATGTCAAGTGGCACTGAATGGGTCTGAATTTCAAATTCGACTGCTTCGCTCTGGAACTCGAACCCGGCAAAACCGTTTGGATTTTTCCCGGTCCAGACTTCCGCGGCAGACAAAGTTAAAGTTTTTCGGGCTGCAGACTCAAAACGACATCTGGCCAACCGCCGGGCTCAATTCGCCCAGTTCCTCCGGCACTTCGGAACTCATGTTCGGCATGAGTTTTTGAATCTTTCCCGATGCTTCGGCATTTTCCTCCGCTGACACTTAGAATATTTTTCACACTTGGCCGAAAATTTTTCTAAGTTTTTTCTGGTTACTGATTTCTTCTTTTCGGGCATTTTTCTAAGTTTTCTTGGTTACTCATTTCTCATTTTCCAAACATTTTTCTAAGTTTTTCTGGTTACTGATTTCTTCTTTTTGGGCATTTTTCTAAGTTTTCTTGTTACTCATTTCTCATTTTCAAACATTTATCTAAGTTTTTCTGGTTACTCATTTCTCATTTTCAAAAAT
>NW_026867464.1:103740-218737 GCF_020745735.1 Hemiscyllium ocellatum | reverse complement strand
GTTAGGTGAATTGGCCATGCTAAATTGCCTGTAGTGTTAGGTGAGGGGGAATGGGTCCGGGTGGGTTGTGGGTCCGTGTGGACTTGTTCAGCCAAAGGGCCTGTTTCCACACTGTAAAGTAATCTGTTCTAATATCACCACCAAAAACAGAATTTGCTGGAAGACTTTAACAAGTCTGGCAGTGGCTTGGAGAGAAATCAAGATTTAACATTTTGGTCCAGTGACTCTTCCACAGAGCTGCTAGTCACTAGGAAAGTGTTTTTTATGCAGAAGATAGAGTGGGTTGGGGGTGAGGGAGGGTAGGAGGAAAGTGGAGATGAAGCCCAGAGAGAGAGAGAGAAACAGTTGGGCAGACGGAGAAGTAGAGCAGCCTGGGAAATCAAATAGCTAATAGGGGGATAAATTACTGGCTAATAGTGGGTTGGATGTAATACCAGACCATGCAAGGACAAGGCTTGGGGTTGGGGTAAGGAATGGGAGAAGGTGTTTCAAGTTCTAAAATTGTTGAACTCAGAGTCTAGAAGGCTCTAGAGCTCTCAAATAGAAAATGAGGCACTGTTCAGAACAATGCAGCAAGCCTGACACAGTGATATAGGCCAGAGAGCAAGATGGGATGCTGAAGTTTCAAGCAACTGGAAGCTCAGGGCATTTTTTTGCACACAGAACGTGGATGTTCTGCAAAGCATCACCCACCCAATCTATGCTTTGTTTCCCCAGTGTAGTAGAGACCACGTTTTTGAGCAGGGATTGCAGTAAACTAAATCGAGTGAAGTATAGATTAAGCATGATTTCATCTAGAAGGTGTGTTTAGCCGCTGAGATATTGATGATGGAGAAAGGAAATGGACAGATATTTCACCTTCTGGGATTGCAGAATGAAGAAAGAGTGCACCAAGAGTCTCCCAGAGGGAATAGTCCTTGCAGAAGGCTGACACGGAGGAGAGGAGATAGGAGGACATATTTGTTGATGACATTTGGGAGGTGGCAGAAATGGGGCTTATGGAGTGTAGAGAGACCTAACTCAATTCTGCTTTTCTTCCCTTGTCCACATACCCCACAAAGAGACAACATAACTGGGCTCTATGTGGATATCAATGGCCACCTCTCTGACCTGAAGAAGGTGAGTGCCATTAAGAGAAACTGTTCAGGTGAGGATAAGCTCAGCCAGGTGGAGAGAGTGGTGCGGGTAGGGCCAATCAGCCATTTTTCCAGGAAGAAGCAGAGAGCCCTGAGACCACCCTGATGGGATGGATGGGGAAAGAATTGCTTGTCCACGTTAAAGGGAGGTGGCTAGAGCCTGCAAACTGGAAATTCTGAAACTGACGTAAAGTATCAGAGAATTATAGATGTAAGTGGGAAGGGACTGGTCAATGGAGGAAAACCAGAATTGAGTTAGGTATCTCTACATTGCATAAGCACCATTTTCTGCCACCTCCAAATGCCATCAACAAACTGGTAACTGTTTGTGTGGAGTTTTGCATGTTCTCCTTGTGTCTGTGTGGGTTTCTTCAGGATGCTCCAGTTTCCTCCCACATTCCAAAGATGAGCAGGTTCAGTGAACTGCCAAGCCTCCATGAGAGGAAACATCCTACCTGCATTTTCCCTGTCACAGTCTATGTTTCAATGAGATCACGGCTCATTCTTCTGAATCCCAGTGAGTACAAACCCAAACTATTTAATGTTTGTTTCATAAGACAATCCATCCATTCTCGGGACATCTGAGCAAATCTTCACTGAACTGCCTGCAATGGAATGATCTCTTTCCTTAAATAAAGGGACTGAAACTGTTCACAGTACTCCTGATATAGTCCCTCACCACACCTTGTAGAGCTACAGGAAGACTTCCCTACTCTTATACTCCAACCTCTTTGAAATAAGGGCCAACAATCACAATTGCCTTTTTTTTTCCCAGAATCCCTACAATGTGGAAACAGGCCCTTCGGCCCAACAAGTCCACACTGAGCCTCTGAAGAGTAACCCATCCAGACCCATTCCCTCCCCTACTACCCCAGTCTAATGCACCTAACCTGCACAGCCCTGAACACTATGAGCTATTGGTTTAGCTCAGTTGGCAGGCAGCTGGCTTGTAATACTAATAGCAAAAGTTCAAATGGCACCCTGGCTGAGGTTGCCAAGAAGGACACTCCTTCTCAACCTTTCCCTTTGTCTGAGATGTCATGATCTTCAGGTGAAACTACCACCAGTGACCTCTGTCTAATAGAGATCAGGACTATGGTCACTTTGCCTTTTCTGTTCTGTATGATTTGAAATGGACTTTAATGGAGTGTATTGCACATATTATTTCATAAAGTGCTGCATACTTTTGCAACAAAAAAGATCATTGATTCACATAAATTATCCAGTTATATTACTTAACAATTCAGTATCATCATATTCTACCTCATCAGTGTTCTGACGTGGATAGCTGCCAGAATTTGTTTACCCAAACTGTACACAAAATCTTTGAAAATGCTGCAATCTGAATGTTCCTATGGAGATTTCCAGAGAATATAGATGATTGGCTTCATTGACTCCAAGTTTAATTCAGTCGGGTTGTTCGAGGCAGAGTAATGTAATCAGAAAATGCACGGAATTATTCGCAATGTCAGCAAAATATGTGACATGATCCTGGCCATCATTGGTATTCTGGGTTTGTACAGAAACTGTGTAAATATGCTGGTTTTACTGTGGGACTGACACGGCTGACCGTCTTTCTGCAGATACCAGGTCACTTTTTATCATATATTTTCAAACTGGTCAGTTGGTCTGAATTAACTTTGGAGTTTTGATTTACTGCCTCGAATACAAGTGAGGTTCTGATTGCAGTTGGCATGACTGTTAAGTTCAATGATATCTAAACCAGCGATGCTTGCAAAAGAAAAATTGATATTATCGAATCAGAAACAGAAATTTCTGGAGAAACTCTGCAGGTCTGGCAGCATCTGTGGAGAGAAAGCAAAGTCAATGTTTTGAGCCTGGTGACCCTTCTACAGAATTGAATCTGTTCCAAAAGCTTTGGTTTTGTTTCTATTTGCTTCATCGCCCCAGCTCATCTTGCTCTCCTGCTCCCACCCCTACCCAAATGAGGAATCCAGAGCAAACTGAGGTCCAGCTGCATTTGGTCCACTTTGGTGACTGAGATCACTGCTCATGATATGATTCTTTGGCAACCTGTTTAAACTTTGATCAGAAGACAACTCTTCCATACAGGGTTTCATCCTCGTATTTGGACCTTCTGTTACTCATCTACAAGACGCCACTCAACTCATCATCCAGAGGTGTGATGGGAAATGGGCTAATGTGGTGGAATTTGGAGTGGAATTCTGGTCCAGGTAATGTCCAAAATTAGGAATGTCTAACCAAACTTAAATTGACCAAATCCCAGTATGATCTGAAGATACAACTGGAATGGGATCCAATCTTCAATATTATGCAGCTTTAGCTTCTCGTGACTCTAAAATAGGTGAGTTAAGTCAAAGAAAACCATTCCCATTTGTCCAGCCTGATAAGAAGTGTGCTTCCATCTTCACTGATTCTGGGTTTACCTCCCTTCAGCTTCCTGATTTCCCACACCAGGCTGGGAAATGCTCAAACTGCAAAGTCAGTTAAATCAAGGTTCAAAAATCTCATTGAAACTTACAAAGATGTCAATCAGCTTTCAGGAAGTGGACTAAGGTTTATCCCATAAACTCTGTGTATTAAACCTTGAAATAGGCATGTCTGAGATTAAGTGAGATCACAGTTATGATGTTTAACCATTTGCTTAATTCAAAGTCCATATCTTTTTGTATCAAAATACAGATATGATAGCCTGGACTCGGGTAGTATGTTTGCTTCAAACTATTTTAGTCTATTTTCTTTTCTCTCCCTAACAACAGTTAATTTAGTGGCACTTAATATTTTGTCTCTGGAAAGTGTGGCCTGTCTTCCTGCACCACTTGCTACCTGGTGGCCATGGCAGCATCTGATATGATGGTTGTTATCACTGAGGTCATACTGAGGCAGATCAATGTTTATTATTTCCCTTTATCTTTCTTGGATAAAACTCCTGTGTGAAGCATAAACTATGTCCTGTCAATAACAGCCACTTCTTGCTCTGTTTGGTTCATTGTCACTTTCAGCTTTGATCGTTTTGTCACTATTTGCTTCCAGAAAATGAAAAACTAAATATTGCTCAAAGAGAAATGCTGTTGTAATTCTAACAACAACCTACCATGGTTTTGTATTTCAAAGCCGAGCTATTATAATGAATCCCAGCTGGGTAGGATTTAAATGGTTCCTTACAGTTCTTAATCCATTGTTGCCATTTGATCTAATTCTGCTGCTCAACGCTCTGACAGACACATTATAGTAGCCAGTCGAGTCCGTAAGGGACTGAGGGGTCAGAACAAAGAAGAGAATCACAGTGATCCAGAGATGGAGAGCAGAAGGAGGTCTACAATTTTACTCTCGACCATTTCTGGCAGCTTTGTTATTTTGTGTTCCACATATGTGATAACTTTCATTTACAATACTATTCCTCAAACTACTCCCATTGATGGAAATCATTCTTTACACGTATTTGAACAAGTCGGAGTTATTTTCGTGAATTTAAGTGGTTGCACAAATGCATTTATTTGTGTGGCAACACAGCCCAAATTCAGGCACCAGATCAAGAAAGCAGTGAAATGTTCTTTTACGTAAATCAGCATTGTGATGAACAAATAGAACAGCATCGAGTGTCCAAATGCAGATCCTAGTGTTTCCAAAGCATGGAAGGTTTATTAATCTCTTAACTTGACATTTGCATATCTCCAGTGGCTGATTTTGTGGGTGGATGAATGAGATGTTGCTGGGGAACGGTGTGTAGGGGGATGCAGGTAGTGTTGTAGAGGGTAAAATAATTGTCATTCTGAAAAATCTGCACAGAGCTGGTATCCCATTATCAGGTCACCTTTTATCTACATGTGCACAGTACACTGGCTGTGGGTAGCCAGCTCAGAATCAGTCCCTGAAGTGAGGAGACTGAATTTCCTATTTATTTTTTTTTCTTTTACTATTTCAGATGGTGGTAATTCTGTGTGAAATTGTGCCCTGTTATTATCCTTATGCAGCCTGTTTCGGAAGTCAATTGCTCATTCATTCTCTTTGCCCAATCTGTCTAAATCAGAGAATCTCTAAGGTGGTGATTTGGACCATTGGGTCTGCCCTAACCCTTCAAACAGCATCCCACTACCACTGTAATCCCAGTTTACCAATCGTCAATTCACCTAGCATTGCACACCCCTGGACACTACAGCACAGCAAATCCACCGAACCTCTACACCTTTGGACTGAAGGAGGAAACCCATATGGACTCAGGGAGAACATGCAAACTCTACACAGACAGGAGTGGAATTGAACCCAGGTCCCTGACACTGTGAACAGTCATGCTAACCACTAAGCCACCATGCCAACTCTCCCACAGATGGAAGAAACTGGAACCAAATCAATGAAAACAGAGGAGTAATTGTGGCTATATCTTCACCCCAATATTGTATAATGTTGCAGAACCATTGGCATTACCTCAGTGTCCCTTAGCTTGTTGTCAAGGAAGAGCTAAATCTCATGGTCATTTGTACAATTAACAAACTTGTAAACAAATCTGTGTAATCACTGAATGGCCGTCTGTGAAACGGATTGATGTTTACCCTCAGAAACTGAATAAAAAAATAAAACTTGCTGACTTTGCAGGTTCATGTCAGTCTCATTCATACCTTGTGTTGATCCCGTGGAATTGTGTGAAATAATTGCTGGAATAGGGAAGGGTCCAGCAATTCCTTTCCCTCCAGCTCAGTCTGAACAGTATCAAGAAGCTGTGACTCTGGGACTGGAACAGATCTGCAGCAATCTCGGCTGGTTCTAAAAAGTCAGTCTGACAGAGAGAGACATTTGTGTGTGGATGTGGGGATGCCACGGGCTGAGTCATGGTCACTGGATATCCCACACTTAGTCTAGGTTCAACCCTCCCTGTTCCACTCCCTGACTGGTCGCACTGGATACTGCAAAGCTTGTGCATCCTGACAACATCAGTCTCTAAAAATTGTCACACAAAGGTGTGCCGGTACAGCTACAGTGCTGGTGTGGAATATAATGTCTACAGTGTAAGATAACTGATGTATGGACAGTCCACAGTGTGCAACGTATGTACTGTCTACAGTAATACAATATCTACAGTCATGCAACATCTACTTTATTTGATAACTAATATACAGACACTCTGTAGTGTGCAAAGTGTGAACTTCCAACAGTGATATGCTGTCTACAGTGTGTGACAATAACATGTGGATAGTTAGCAGAGTGCACGTTTGTATTGTCTACAGTAATACATAGTCAACCGTGTGGGAAACTGATATTTGAATATGTAGCTGAGTGTAGCCTGAATTGAACACACGGGTGCACAATGAGATGCTGGGCCCTTTCCAGTCTTTACCATTGGATGATGCACCATTTGTTGAAATCTAAGACTGAATGGAACCTTGTGGAGATCTGTGTTAGAGGCAAATATTTAACAGACAAATCAACAAAATTGCCGTTAGACACTGACATGTTGACCCGACCCTGCAACCCGACATGAGATAGGGACCAGAGGTGGTCAAAGTGAAATCACAGTGAATGCAATGGGAGCATCAAAAAATGGTCTTTTCGGGACTGGGAGGGAGATTACTTAATTAATCTTCCCTTACAAATGTGATTTCTTTCAGAGTTTTGTTAGCGAGGTCTCTGCTAGTGTCGGGTTCTCCAGTGTATTTGATGAGAGTGGTTCAGGCACACATTGTGCAGATGGTCCCTGGTTCCAAACTATGACCTGATCCTGACTGATTTTACACACAGTGTTGATGCAGACCCTGTCATTCTCACAGAGGAACAGTTACAGCGCTGACCAATCTCTGACCCAGTATCAAACACAGACTATCACTAAAGTCTAACGCTGGGAATAATTACACTTTGAACATATGTTTATTACAGAAACAACCATGTGTTTATGGCAAAGCTATATTCAATTTATGTACAACTGAAGACAGGTTATTAATTATTAAGAAATAATTAATAACAAACAGGTTTATTGTACAATTGAACAAATTACAGAGCATGGAGTACAGGAGTTGGAATGCCTTGTTGCAGGTGTACAAGAGTTCCTTGAAGAAGTAACAAAGAGGATTGATGAGGACAGAGCAGTAGATGTGATCTATATGGACTTCAGTAAGGCTTTGACAAGGTTCCTCATGGGGAGACTGATTAGCAAGGTTAGATCTCATGGAATACAGGAAGAACTAGCCATTTGGATACAGAACTGGCTCAAAGGTAGAAGAGTGGTGGTGGAGGGTTGTTTTTCAGACTGGAGGCCTGTGACCACTGGAGTGCCACAAGGATCCTCTACTTCTTGTCATTTACATAAATGATTTGGATGTGAGCATAAGAGGTATAGTTAGTAAGCCTGCAACTGACACCAAAATTGGAGGTGCAGTGGACAGCGAAGAGGGTTACCTCAAATTACAACAGGATCTGGGCCAGATGGGCTAGTGAGCTGAGAAGTGACAGATGGAATTTAATTCAGACAAATGCGAGGTGCTACATTTTGGTCAAGTAAATCTTAGCAGGACTTATATACTTAATGGTAAGGTGCCAGGGAGAGTTGCTGAACAAAGAGACCTTGGAGTGCAGGTTCATAGCTCCTTGAAAGTGGAGTCACAGGTAGATAGGATAGTGAAGAAGGCGTTAGGTATGCTTTCTTTTATTGGTCAGAGTATTGAGTACAGGAGTTGGGAGGTCATGTTGCAGCTGTGCAGGACATTGATTAGGCCACTGTTGGAATATTGCGTGCAATTCTAGTCTCCTTCCTATTGGAAAGATGTTTGAAACTTGAAAGGGTGAAGAAAAGGTTTACAAGGATGTTGCCTGGGTTGGAGGATTTGCGCTATAGGGAGAGACTGAACAGGCTCGGGCTGTTTTCCTTGGAACATCGGAGGCTGAGGGGTGAGGGGTGACCTTATAGAGTTTTAAAAGTTATGAGGGGCATGAAAAGGTAAATAGGCAAAGTCTTTTCCCTGGGGCCGGGGAGTCCAGCACTGGAGGGCATAGGTTTAGGATGAGAGGGGAAAGATATAAAAGAGACCTAAGGGGCAACTTTTTCAAGCAGAGGATGGCACGTGTACGGAATGAGCTGCCAGAGGAAGTGGTGGAGGATAGTACAATTGCAACTTTTCAGAGGCATTTGGATGGGTAAATGAATAGGAAGGGTTTGGAGGGATATGGGCTGGGTGCTGGTTGGTGAGACTAGATTGGGATGAGATATCTGCTCGATATGGACGGGTGGGACTGAAGGGTCTGTTTCCATGCTGTACATCTCTACGACTCTATGACATGAGTGAGGTCACATTTGGAGTACTGTATACAGTTCTAGTCGCTCTACTACAGAAATTAACTATTAAACTAGAAAGAGGGCAGAAAGGATTTACTAGGATGTTACCTGGACTGGAAGGTTTGAGCTACAAGAAGAGATGAGATAGGATGGGACCTTTTTCCCTGGAGTGTAGGAGATTCAGGGGTGACCTTATACAGAACTATAAAATCATGAGCGTCATAGATAAGGTAGGTAGCCAGAAGCTTTTCCCCAAGGGAGTCTAAAACTCTGGGGGCATATGTTTAAGGTGAGAGGGGAGAGATACAAAAGGGTATAGAGAGGCAGTTTTCTTCACACTGAGGATGGTGAGTGTCTGGAATGGGCTGCCAGAGGTGTGGAAGTGAGTGCAATTTCATCATTTAAGAAACATTTAGACAGGTGTATGGATGGGTTCGATACGGAGGTACACGGACCAAACACAAGCAAAAGGAACTAGTTTAACGGTGAAAACTGGACAGCATGGGCACGTTAGCCAAAAGGCCGTTTCTATGATGGCGATCTCTCGGACTCTTTTATAGAAGCTTCACAGTCACAGCTCCATCTCCCTGTGCTCGACGGTGAATATCACCCACACACCAACACTCACCAGCTGCTACTGAAAGTTTCTACTGAATACTCCACATCATTCCCATTCTATTTCAGAATTCCAGGAATTGTTTTTCTTGAGCCAATGTAATATCTCATGTGTTTCACTTGATGGAGGTGAGAGAAATACACCTCTCAGTAATATCAAGTCCAAATAGTTGGCAATTTCTTGATCCTTTGATCACATAAATACTCAGACACCAGCCCTGCATTCTCTCAGTGATCGGAGCTGCTTCTTTCCATCTGAACTGAACTGATTCCTCCATAATCTAAGAAAGAAATTAATGATTAATAACCAACCAATTAATTAAGTTAAAATGACAGAATCATTCATAATTTTCCAATTGAAACACATTTTGAAATCAAACTGTGAGCAGCTATACAGTAACAAATTGGTCTAAGTGGTGGGGGAGAGAGAATCTAATGAGCTGCTGCACACACAGACAGTGCTGTAAGAATCTAAGGCGTTGATATTTGGGGAATGATGTAAATTGAGGATGTAGTTGGACTGGAGGAAATCGCATTGGACTTGTAATGCAGTGACCTCAAGTATAAATACTCGCAACTGGCTGAATTTTATCTCAAATAAATAATCCATCTGGTTTTGAAAGTTAGGTTCTGCAATGGGACTATGAAACTAACACCAATTGCTGTAAATACACATCTGCTTCACTCATTTCCATCACCAAAGGGAATCTGAAAATCTTACCTGGTCTGGCCCAGAGGTATTTTCATTAAATAGCTCTGACTGATAAAGATGTGGTTAAAGATGTATGTTTCAGATATGAATATGGAATGAAAATGGGATGGATATCTGATTTCAATTTTGGCACTAAAATTCACAACACACATAATTAACACGGTAATGACACCATCCTAACGACAGGTATCAAGATAGGTATGGGCAAGGATTTTTATTCTGCTGATTTTTCATCACTTCACACTGAAATGTTGATTGCACTTTGAACACCACCTCAAAGACATGCTTCAAATGGCAAGGACGGAGAACAGATTCCGACTGGGGAGCATCAGATTCTCAGGAGCAACACAAGGGACCAAATTCGTTAGTTTGTGAGGACATTGTCAACCAGACTAGACCTGAAACTTGCGCAAAGGGAACCAATAAGAGAGAACAACCTGTTTCAACTTAATGAGATGGGAATCGCGGAGGCCATGGGGCTCAGCAGGAGAAAGAGCATCCACCAGAGGGTGGTAGTGAGAAGTGACTGAGGAAAATTCTGGGAGTTGAAGCACGAGAACAGGGAAGGAGATTGCTGAGTATTCAATGTCAAAGAACAGCTGGATTAACTCCTGGAAAGGGAGGGTGAACAGCAGTGTGTGTGATTCAGGTGGGAACTAACAATCAACAACTTTAAGGCAGAACAAAGAGTGTCTTTCAGCAACGTGACAGTCCTCCAGGAGCATGGTAAAAACAATGACTGCAGATGCTGGAAACCAGATTCTGGGTCAGTGGTGCTGGCAGAGCACAGCAGTTCAGGCAGCATCCAACGAGCAGCGAAATCGACGTTGCGGGCAAAAGCCCTTCATCCAGGAGCAGTTGATGTTTGTCTCATTGTGCGTCCTGGGGAACAGACTGTAGAGCATAGAGTCTTGCATCATGGAGCTGCTCAGGATGAACCTTGACAAAGGCCACTCAATCTTTCTCCAGACTTCGTTTGCAAAGACAAATTCCAGAAGGAGATGTGCGATAGTCTCTCTCCCCTCCACAACCCCTTAGAGAGTAGCATGCTGTGGCGAAGAGAGTCTGGTTGTGAGAGAGACAGACAGACAGACAGAGAGAAACAGACAGAAAAAGAGAAGAGGATTCAACGATAGGAATAGGGCTCTCTAGTTGCCTACATGCAGTGTCTTGGTGAGACCACACCTGAAGTCATGTGTGCAGTTTTTGTCCCTTATCCAATGAAGGACATTCATGCATAGAAGGAATACAACAAAGGTTTCCCAGACTGACTCGTGGGATAGCAGGACTGATGAATGAAGATAGACTGGATCAGTTAGGACTATTTTCACTGTAGGTTAGAATAATATGGGGCATCTTTTAGAGACCTACAAAATTCAAATAGGAAAGGTCAGGGTAAACACAGTAAGGATGTTCCCAATGTCCAGAACAAAGGGTAAATGTCTAAGGATCTGGGGTAGGCTATTTCGAGATGAGATGAGGATAAATTTCTTCACTCAGGTTGAGGCGAGTCTGTGAAATTCCCTGTCAGAGAGAATGTTTGTGGGCTAAAACACTGAATGGTTGGAAAGAAAAATTAAATATTGTTCTCAAAAACAATTTACAGAGAGAGAAACAGAGTCAGCTGTGAAGAAGGATCACTGGACTCAAAACGTTAACTTTACTTTCTCGCCACGGATGCTGTCAGGACAGTTGAGTTTCTTCAGCAATTTTGGCTTTTGTTTTAGGTTTCTACTATCTGTATTTCTTTGCTTTAGTACGCCATGTTGTGGCTGTGCAGGCCGTTGCTTTGGCCACTTTTGAAATGCTGCATGCAGCTCTGGGCTTCTTGCTATAGGAAGGATGTTGTGGAAGTTGAAATAATTCAGAAAGGATTTACAAGGATGTTGTTGGGGTTGGAGGGTTTGATCTAGAGGGAGAGGCTGAATAGGCTGGGGCTGTTACCCCTGAAGCATGGGAGGCTGAGGGGTGACTTTATATCAATGTTTATAAAACCATGAGGGGCATAGGTAGGGCAAATAGACAAGATGTGGTCCCCAGGGTTGGGGGAGACCAAAACTAGGGGGCATAGTGTTAAGTTGGGGGCAAGATTTAAAAGGGACCTAAGGGGCAATGTTTTCACACAGAGGGATGGTATGAGATTGGAGTGAGCTGCCAGAGGAAGTGGTGGAGGTTGGGGCAATTACAGCACATAAAAGGCATCTTGATGGGTTTATGAATAGGAAGGGTTTGGAAGGATATGGGCTGGGTGCTGGCAGGTGGGACTAGATTGGGTTGGGATATCTGGTTGGCATGGAAAGGTTGGACCGAAAGGTCTGTTTCCGTGCTGTACATCTCTTTGACCCTATGACTGTAAAAGATATTTCGATAAATACGGGAGAAGGAAAGGTTCAGAGGGATATGGGCCTGGAGCAGGCAGGTGGGACGAGTTCAGTTTGGGATTGACAAGTTGAACGCAAGACAGAAAATTGATTGTTTTATATCCAATTTTTAAAAATATTTGTGCAATTATATTCCATTGAACTCATCCATATGTGATCCAGCAAAGAGTAAAAGAAATGGTTAATTGTGAGGCACTATTGCCCTGCTTGGATAACACAAAGAAAAAGACTTATAGACATCAATCAATCAATCAATAAATTCCTGCTTCTCTGATGTATTTAACAATACACAAAACATGTTTTCAGTTCCAAGCAAAATGGATAATAGTTCATCCCAACAGTCATGTAAAATATGTGGCGATGAGCTGCCCAATCTCCCTGCTGCTGAGGTGAATGGTGAATTTTGTGCTACCACAAAGGGCAGATCATGCCTCGTGTAAATCACAGACTGTTGAACCTCTATTTCAAACCCATCCTGACACTCACCCGTAACAGTTTCAGATACATGAATGGCAGCCTTGCTGTGATAGCAATGTATTCTGCATTGAACTAGGTACAGCATTCACTTACTATTTATCTAGTGAATGGTTAGGTCAAATACAATATCAGATTAGCTTTGGTTTGTAAAAGTAAACTACAAAGGATGATATTCATCTCTGCAATGGCACACAATTGGTGACAGAGGTTGGGTTCAACAGTTTGATTTGCCACCTGATCTCCATTGCTATTCTCTGTCAGTGAACTATGTTCAGTCACACACTAGGTCTGTTCATTTAATTGAGGGCCTCTTAGGATTAGTGTTCGAACCTTCGCCAACTTTTCTTTTCGTTTAATTTATTATTTTATCAATTTGATTTGTAGATGTGACCTGCAATGAGCTGGAAATGATCTTTGGATTGTGAACATCAACTTGTGTTTCAACAAAACAAACAAACAAGCTGCTGTTTGTTCGCGAGGTAGGGCCTCACAGTTAATGCAGGTTAGCTCTTGATCAATAGGATCCTGTAGATGTTTCAGCACAGTGGGAGAGCAGCACATTGAACCAGATAAGAGATGTTTGGGAATTGATCAGGCCAGTACCTGGGAATTGTTGTGAACAAGCCTGGGGTAGAACATAAAATCAAAAGAACTGTGGATACTGGACATTAGAAACAAAAACAAAAATTGAGGGAAAAGCGCAGCGTATGTGGATAGATATATTTCGGTCCAATGAGCTTTCCTCAGAACAGCAATTTCCATTTGTTTCTGGGAGAAAACGAGATGTTCAAACATAGGCATAGATCACGGTTTAAGTTGGTTTTTGGGACTGTGCTTTTGAGAGAACGAACCTGGCTATTGACGTTACAGCATGAAGATTTAAATGCTCCCTGCCTAACCTTCCACTTTATTTCAGAATTTCAGTCCTCAGAGTGACTTCAAAGGTGGCACAGATCGATATCTTCAGAAAATTAACAAAGAAACCATCAATATACATTGAGAATAAGATATGAAAACCACTTAATCTGGCCAGTTTTATTACTTTACTTTAATTATCCCTTCGCTGTGTGTATTTGTCTGTCTGTCTGTCTTTTGTGTGAATTGCCCTGAAAACAAGGTTATTGGTTTCAAACTTTGTTGTTTAATTTTGCTCTGCTAAAGTTCCTATATTGGTAATAAATTGCTTTTTTTTGTTGTTTCAGTTATTAACCTACCGTCTAGGTTTCATTATAAACAGAGTCTGTGATTGGTTATAAAGTCTGGTTAGGAATTGTTGAGGTTAAAATCTTTGAAGGTTTTAATTTTACTCTGTTGTGAACACAGAGGTACGGTGATTTGGCTCGGTTCTTTGTTTCCTTGTCATAGCACTAGTTAAAGACTCTGCCAGACTCCTTGTGGCTTTGAATGTCTCACAGTGTAAGACCAACTAAGTTAGCCTGGTGCTTTTTTTTGTTATAGTTACAGCACTCAGTATCAAGGTCAATGCGGTAGTAGCATTAAAAATAAATAAAAAGCATGGAAAACTCCTTGACTCTCAGAAAAAAAATGAATAGTAATTGTGATTCAGCTACTATAGTGACAAGTGGCTCAGGGATCTAGGTTTGATTCCGCCCCTGGGTGACTGTCTGTGTGGAGTTTGCACATTCGCCCAGTGTCTGCGTGGGTTGCCTCTGGGTACTCCAGTTTCTTCCCACAGTCAACCATGTGCAGATTAAATGAACTGATCGTGCTAAAATGCCCATAGTGTCCAGGGATGTGCAGACTAGATGGGTTATAGAGTCATAGAGATGTACAACAAGGAAACAGACCCTTTGGTCCAACTCGTCCATGCTGACCAGACATCCTTAATTAATCTAATCAAATTTGCCAGCATTTGGCCCATATCCCTCTAAGTGATTCCTATTCATATACCCATCCAGATGCCTTTTAAATGTTGTAATTGCACCAGCCTCCACCACTTCCTCTGGCAGCTCATTCCATACCCACACCATCCTTTGTGTGAAGAAGTTGCCCCTTAAGTCCCTTTTAAATCTTTCCCCTCTCACTCCCAGATCCCAAGGAAAAGACCTTGCCTATTTACCCTAAACATGTTCCTCATGACTTTATAAACTCTATCAGGTCACCCTCAGCCTTCAATGCTCCAGGGAAAACAGTCCCAGTCCATTCAGGCTCTCCTTATAGGTCATAACCCTCCAACCCTGGCAACCTCCTTCTAAATCTTTTCTGTAGTCTTTCATGTCCCTTGGGAAATACAGGGATAGGTGAGGGGTCTGGATGGGATGCACTTCAGAGGGTTGTTGATGGTCCAAATGATCGTTTTCTGCTCTGTAGAGATTCTATGATCCTATGAAATTCATATCAGGAGGAATTTATAAGAGAAAATCAATGGGTCATTGCTGACATGTTATCTAATTTCACCCGGATCAATACATACTTTAGAACTTTGCACTTGTGGATTGCAGGGGCTAATCGTTTGATCCCCTCCTCCTGAATATAACATTTCTCCAAATTCAACTCCATCACTGATTCACAAAGTTGTACAACATGAGACATTACAAAACAGTCCATTGGGTTCAATCTCAGTGCATTCTTTGGATTGGAATCCCTAAAGTTCAAACGTTCCACAGATCCAATGGTCTTCTGAACGAAAGCTCTATTCTGAGACTCCAGCAAATAATGGAATATGTTCAGCAGTTTCCTCTTTCCAGTGACTCTGTCCATGTTTTTGATTTCTGCCTGAACATTGGCCTGCAGCCAGTCTATCAACTGACAGGTCGTGTGATGAGACAGCGGACCCAGGAATGGTTCCAGATTTCGGGATGAAGTGGGTGTTGAAAGACCAACTAAAAATCGAATAAAAATCTCAAACCGACCATCATCCTTCTTAAAAGCACAGTGAAGCATTTCTACCACATTCTGATGCTTTGGACTCAAATACTGAGCCAGGGCGGCCAAGAATTCCTGGATGGTAAGGTGGAGAAATGTGTACACAATGTTTTTAGCTGTGTCATCCCTTTCCAAGATCTCCATCATGAATCCTGAAATGAATTTGCTGGACTCCAGCTGATGCTGAATGAAGTGATTCTCATTAAAAACAATTCTCCTTTTCGAAACTCCCTGGTAAGCCAACTCCCCGAGTGGCTGTAAAACCATCCGCTGGTCCTCAACATCTCGCTTGTGGTTGTCCAAGAGATTGGAAAGGTAGATGGAGAAAAGTTGAGTGATGGTTTTGGGAAGAGGTTGCTTGCACTTCAGCTGTGTAAAGAGCGGGCCTAAGATTGAGGAAATGATCCAGCAATATGAAGGGTTGTAGCACATGGTGTACAGGATCTCATTCTCCTCGACGTGTTTGAAGACATTGGTAGCGAGTTGCTCACTGCCAAAAAACTTTCTGAAAAACTCTTTACTTTCATCAGCAGGAAAGCCCAGGATCTCAGCCCAAAGGTTGACGTTGGTCTTTTCCAATGAGTCAAGGGCAGTCGGCCGGCTGGTCACCAGCACAGAACAACCTCTGAGCAGCTGTTGCTGTACCAGGGAGTGCACCATTTCAAAAACTTCACATCTGCAGTCAGGCGCAACACAGTGATTCACAGAGACATCACCAGCCAAGCGGCCAGTGAAATCAATCTGGTGTTTGTACTCATCTAATCCATCAAAAACCAAGAGAAGATATTCAGGTTTCATCTAGATATCTTCAATTATCTTTTCTAAATAAGGGTACTGATCCTTAGTCTCTCGGAAGACTTCGCGACGGCTGGTGGGTAAGTTTGGTCGTTTATTTAATAGTTAAAAATTTAAAGTTTTCTTTCAAAAAAAGCGGTAGCAGACCCGGAAGGCGTGCTAGGTTACTTGGGTAAGGTTTTTTTTTCTCCCCTTATTTAAACGCGGGCTCCGAGTTTTAGGCCTCAGTCTCTCGGAAGACTTCGCGACGGCTGGTGGGTAAGTTTGGTCGTTTATTTAATAGTTAAAAATTTAAAGTTTTCTTTCAAAAAAAGCGGTAGCAGACCCGGAAGGCGCGCTAGGTTACTTGGGTAAGGTTTTTTTTTTCTCCCCTTATTTAAACGCGTAGGCGAGTCACCCGAGGCACTACACGAGTAGTGCCTCCCACCCTTCCACCTCCTCTAACCTAATAATAAGACCAATTGTCACTAGCGGGTAAGTGCTCCATTTTCCTTGTTTGTTTCTTTAGATTTAGTTGGTTTTGTTGTTGTTTTTTTTTAAGGAAAGCTTACTTTTAGAGGGATGGCAGTGCAGAGAGGGCAATGTTCCTCTTGCAACATGTATGAGGTGAGGGAAGCCATTAGCGTCCCTGCTGAGTACACTTGCAAGAAGTGCACCCATCTCCAGCTCCTCCAAACCCGTGTTAGGGAACTGGAGCTGGAGTTGGATGAACTGCGGATCATTCGGGAGGCAGAGGAGGTCATAGATCGGAGCTTTAGGCAAGTAGTTACTCCGAAAGTTCAAGATAGATGGGTGACAGTGAGGGGGAGTGGGAGGAGGAAGCCAGTGCAGGGACCCCCTGCGGTCATTCCCCTCAAGAACAAGTATACCGTTTTGGATACTTGTGGGGGGGATGACTTACCAGGGGCAAGCAACGAGGTTCAGGCCTCTGGCACAGAGCCTGGCCCCGTTGCTCAGAAGGGTAGGGTGGAGAAAGGTAGAGCGATAGTTCTTGGGGACTCGATAGTGAGGGGTACAGACAGACGGTTTTGTGGGGGCGACAGGGACTCACGTTTGGTATGTTGCCTCCCAGGTGCAAGGGTACGTGATGTCGCTGATCGTGTTTTCCGGGTCCTTAAGGGGGAGGGGGAGCAGCCCCAGATCGTGGTCCACGTTGGCACCAACGATATAGGTAGGAAGAAGGGTGAGGATGTCAGACAGGCTTTCAGGGAGCTAGGTTGGAAGCTCAGAGTTAGAACAAACAGAGTTGTAGTCTCTGGTTTGTTACCCGTGCCACGTGATAGAGAGTCGAGGAATAGGGAGAGAGAGCAGTTAAATGCGTGGCTACAGGGATGGTGCAGGAGGGAGGGATTCCGGTTTCTGGACAACTGGGGTTCTTTCTGGGGAAGGTGGGACCTCTATAAAAAGGATGGGCTACACCTGAACCTGAGGGGCACCAGTATCCTTGGGGGGAGGTTTGCTAGTGCTCTTTGGGAGGTTTAAACTAACTCCGCGGGGGCATGGGAACCAGGACTGTAGCTTTAGGGTACAGGACCTTGAGTGTAGGGAGGTTAGGAATAATGCAGCGATCTCTAAGGAGGGTGCCTGTAACCAGAAGGGTGGATTGAAGTGTGTATACTTCAATGCCAGAAGTATAAGGAATAAGGTAGGTGAATTTGCAGCGTGGGTTGGTACCTGGGACTTCGATGTTGTGGCCATTACAGAGACGTGGGTAGAACAGGGACAAGAATGGCTGTTGCACGTTCCAGGTTCAAATGTTTTAGTAGGATCAGACATGGGGGTAAAAAAGGGGGAGGCGTGGCATTACTTGTCAAAGATAGTATCACAGCAGTGGAATGGACGATGGAAGAGGACTTGCCATCTGAGGTAGTTTGGGCTGAGGTTAGAAATAGGAAAGGTGAGGTCACCCTGTTAGGTGTTTTCTACAGGCCTCCTAATAGTCCTAGAGAAGTAGAGGATAATATTGCGAGGATGATTCAGGAAAAGAGTGAAGGTAGCAGGGTGGTTGTTATGGGGGACTTTAACTTCCCAGATATTGACTGGGAGAGCTATAGCTCGAGTTCATGAGATGGGTCGGTGTTTGTACAATGTGTGCAGGAGGGTTTCCTGACACAATATGTCGACAGGCCAACAAGAGGGGAGGCTATATTGGATTTGGTTCTAGGTAATGAACCAGGCCAGGTGTTAGACTTGGAGGTAGGTGAGCACTTCGGGGACAGTGACCACAACTCGGTGACTTTTACTTTAGTGATGGAGAGGGATAATCGTGCGCCGCAGGGCAAGAGCTATAGCTGGGGGCAGGGAAATTATGATGCAGTGAGGCATGACTTAGGATGTGTGGATTGGAAAAACAGGCTTCAAGAGAAGAACACTAATGAGATGTGGGGATTGTTCAAGGAGCAGCTACTGCGTGTCCTAGATAGGTATGTACCAGTCAGGCATGGTGTAAAGGGCCTTGTGAGGCAGCCGTGGTTTAGTAAGGAATTGGAGTCCCTTGTGAAAGGGAAGAAGGCGGCATATGTAAAGATGAGGCGTGAAGGTTCAGTAGGGGCGATTGAGAGTTATAAGGTAGCCAGGAAGGAGCTAAAGAGGGAGCTAAGAGAAGCGAGAAGGGGACATGAAAAGTCTTTAGCTGGTAGGATTAGGGAAAACCCAAAGGCTTTCTATAGGTATGTCAAGAATAAAAGGATGACTAGGGTAGGTATCGGTCCAGTCAAGGATAGTAGTGGGAAGTTGTGTGTGGAGGCGGAGGAGATTGGAGAGACATTAAATCAGTACTTTTCATCAGTATTCACTCAGGAACAGGACACTGTTGCTGATGTGAATATGGAATCACAAATAATTAGAATGGATGCCCTGGAAATATGCAGGGAAGAGGTTTTGGGAATATTGGAAAGGATGAATATAGATAAGTCTCCTGGGCCTGATGGCATTTACCCCAGGATCCTATGGAAGCTAGGGAGGAGATAGCAGAGCCATTGGCCTGGATTTTTATGTCGTCATTGTCAACGGGAATAGTACCAGAGGACTGGAGGATAGCGAATGTGGTCCCATTGTTCAAGAAAGGGAGTAGGGATAGCCCTAGTAACTATAGGCCAGTGAGTCTGACTTCAGTGGTGGGCAAAGTCTTAGAGAGAATGGTAAGGGATAAGATTTATGAACATCTGGGTAGGAATAACGTGATCAGGGATAGCCAGCATGGTTTTGTGAAGGGCAGGTCGTGCCTCACAAACCTTATTGAGTTCTTTGAGAAGGTGACTAAGGAAGTGGACGAGGGTAAAGCAGTAGATGTTGTGTATATGGATTTTAGTAAGGCGTTCGATAAGGTTCCCCATGGTAGGCTAATGCTAAAACTTCGGAGGTATGGCATTGAGGATACATTAGAGGTTTGGATTAGGAATTGGCTGGCTGGAAGGAGACAGAGGGTAGTAGTTGATGGATTATGTTCATCTTGGAGTGCAGTTACTAGCGGTGTACCACAAGGATCTGTTTTGGGACCATTGCTTTTTGTTATCTTTATAAATGATCTAGAGGAAGGACTTGAAAGCTGGGTAAGCAAGTTTGCGGATGACACAAAAGTCGGTGGAGTTGTGGATAGTGAGGAAGGAAGTGGTAGGTTACAGCGGGATATAGATAAGTTGCAGAGCTGGGCGGAAATGTGGCAAATGGAATTCAATGTAGCTAAGTGCGAAGTCGTTCACTTTGGTAGGAATAACAAGATGATGGATTACTGGGCTAATGGTAGGCTACTTGGTAGTGTGGATGAGCAGAGGGATCTTGGTGTCCATGTACACAGATCTCTGAAAGTTGCCACCCAGGTAAATAGTGCTGTGAGGAAGGCATATGGTGTACTGGGCTTTATTGGCAGAGGAATTGAGTTCCGGAGTCCTGAGGTCATGTTGCAGTTGTATAAGACTCTGGTGAGGCCTCATCTGGAGTATTGTGTGCAGTTTTGGTCGCCATACTATAGGAAGGATGTGGAAGCTTTAGAAGGAGTGCAGAGGAGGTTTACCAGGATGTTGCCTGGAATGGTAGGAAAATCTTATGAGGAAAGGCTGAGGCACTTGGGGCTGTTCTCATTGGAGAAGAGAAGGTTTAGGGGAGATCTGATAGAAGTGTATAAGATGATTAGGGGTTTAGATAGGGACGATACTAAGAACCTTTTACCGCTAATGGAGTCAGGTGTTACTAGGGGACATAGCTTTAAATTAAGGGGTGGTAGGTATAGGACAGATGTTAGGGGTAGATTCTTCACACAGCGGGTTGTGAGTTCATGGAATGCCCTGCCCGTATCAGTGGTGAACTCTTCTTCTTTATGGTCATTTAAGCGGGCATTGGATAGGCATTTGGAAGTTATTGGGCTAGTATAGGTTAGGTAGGATTCGGTCGGCGCAACATCGAGGGCCGAAGGGCCTGTACTGCGCTGTATCCTTCTATGTTCTATGTTCTATGTTCTATACCATTTCAGTCAGAGAAACAGCTCTGTTGATGGCATTAAGATTGCAAAATGTGAAATGTAGAACAAATTGGAACTGAGAATTGATGTTTCCTGCTGCCCATTCATGGACCATCCTCTGCACCATTGTTGCCTTACCAATGCCAGCCACTACGCTAACCACCATGGTGCCAGACAGGCTGGAGTGGCCAAACCTGCTCCTGAATAATTGATCAATCCAAATTTTTTCAAGTTCACTGGTGAAGTACCTCCGCTTCTTCATGTTCCCTACCTCTGGAAAGGAGCTCATGTTCCACTAGTCTCCATTCATTCAGAGTGGAAATAATGATAAGCTCTGTATATCGATCAGTGAGGGAAATGGTCGTTATTTTGCTGTCTCCTTTGATGGTGCGTTTGACCACATGCTCGGTTTGGTGGAGGAGGTGTTGCTTGTGTTGATCTTGTATACCTTTCATGACAATGATCAAATATATGTTGGCATTGTTCTTATTTATTAATTAACTACATTAAAATAATTAATGACAAGTAAGGAGGAGTTTGAGTTGGATAGCAATACAAAAAATGTGAGTCGAATCCAAATTTTACTACGCCGTGCTCGAAATTAATCTTGCCTAATAAATACTGAATTAAATTAAATATAAATCAGGGAGAATCAGATGGATTATAGTAGATTTTACATTATTACAGACAAGCCCCTCCACTCTATTGTCATCTCCATCCCCATTGGAGGAGAATTTAACATTGGAACATCTGAGAAGCCAAATATTATCGCATTGTTCACTTATTATTATTTACTGTATTCATTTTTGTTTTGTCTGTTGTCCCCAGTGGAGATAGTATCAGAGTGTTTATAAGATTGATGTCTGCTTCAATCTCAGACAATTTATACCTAATGTAAACATATGGCCCACTGACTGAATAGGGACTGTGCATAACACTCACCTTTTTCAATGCTTAATGTTGGGAACAGGATGACAAACTAGTGATACAATTAAATGTGCTATGTGAACCATAATTATAAAATAACACTGTCGATGTATAAGGATCACATTGGGATCTTCCACCAATTTTATCAACTCATTGTCCATTTCAGTGCAAAAGCTGAAGCCTCTCATTGTACAGTCTAAGATTGTATGTGAATGGACTCCCTATCTATTCTGAATCTTCATGTGAATCTACCTATACCCAGCTTGACCCCATATTTGATTTCATGTTTTAACAAGTCCGAGACATAGATGAAGCAAATCTTATCTCGATATGAGCCTAAACATGTTTCCAAGTCAACTAAATGCCCGGTCAGACAATGGAGTACAGTCTTTGACACAGCCACTCTACGTCAGTAAGATTTCAGCAAACATCCGCTCTTCACAAATCCAATGTTTCAGCACTGTGTGTAGAAATGTGTTTCTGGGATATGTGACTTATTAAAAAACAATTCCTTATCTAGTCCTGGTTGATCAATTAGGTCAAGCGAATATCATTGTAGCCCTATTTGTGCCTTCATTCAATGTCCAAACAACATGCGTGCAATCTGATACATTTTGAACTCGAGTACATATGCAGTCAGTAGAAATATGACACTTGGATGTTTAAAGATTCTGTTTCTATATGTGACCCATATCCTCAACTTCTTTAGGTCAATGTGTGTTTCAAATCACTGCCCAAGGTGGAGCCCACATATGATTCAAGACCTTCTTCAACCAGTACATACATATCAGTTCAGTCTGTCCACACTATGGGACCACACTCTAACTTCTGTATTCACCAGATCTGACTTCATCAGTAACTAGTCTAGAACCAATTGTGTTCCTATAAATGACATCATATTTCCTCAGTCTGTCATGTATTTGATTCAAGCTTTAACTGGGTCTGGAGCTCTGCGACTCCAGCCCAATACAGACATTGTAGACTCCAAGACTCTGGCGATATTGAGATTTACATTTGCATAAAGGCATCCTAAGGCCTAGTATTGACAGTAAAAGCAAGGCTTCTTTTCAGATCCTGATGTGAATGAAGGGAAAAGAAATAATGGCCTGAGAAAGTACCAGGGAAGATTTTGAAGTCAACTGACTTGCAAAACTGAATGTGACTTTGTGGTTCAGCATCTAAAACTGGAAAGTTGGGCTCAATCTGCTCCAGAGCAGCTGGGAAAATGAAAATAAGCATTCAACAATTTCCAACAAAGCTCAATATCACACATGTGGCATATAATTTGTGGCAGATGGAACACTGTCCATGCCCAAGTTCCAGTTCATTTGCTTTGTGTTGTAACTTTGATTGCATTTTCTAGAAACAGTTCATGGTAACAATTTGGAGGGTTTGTTTCTTTTCAGTGATGAAATGTGAGACACAAATAAACTGTTAGAACTTAATTAATGCAGTACGTTTTTATGATTAATGATTACTTTTATTTTGGCTTACCTTTGAGGTGATCTAATAGCTCTCCTTCCATCTCTCCAATGCGTGCATTATAAAGCAAGTCAAAACCTGGGAAAGATGTTTCATTTCTTAGTAGTGTGTGGCAGCCTCAACCATTAAAGAGCCAACCATGTTTGATTGCTAGAAATACTTGGACTGTACAATACCTCTGCTCTGAATTTCTTTCAGAATGAGTTTCAGTTTTGGCTTTGATTCTTGCATTTTCACCAATGTTTCCCAAAATATTCGTTCTATGGAGCCATTGGATTTGGTCACTGTGTTCAGAAGATGTTTTGTTGCTTCCTTTCTCTGTTGATGCTCTGACAGATTACGGATATACTGGAATAAAAGAGAAGAACAGGCAAAATAGAAAGGGAAACGGGAAAAGGGAAACAATAGATGAAGGAACGGAATGGAAGAATGAATTGATGGAGGAAATGAGGGAAAAAGAAGATGGGAAAGAAAACAAACAAAGGAAGGACGATGGAATAAACCAGAAAGAAACAAGAAAAAGAAGAAATAGAAAGGAAAACAATGAAAGAGAGAAAATGATAAACAGCAGTGTCGTAATTGTGAAAAGCGGTTACATTAATGATGTTCGATTGGTGAAGATTCATCTCAGCAAAAACAAGGGCTGCAGATGCTGGAAACCAGATTCTAGATTACAGTGGTGCTGGAAAAGCATAGCAGTTCAGGGCAGCATCCGAGAAGCAGGAAAATCGATGTTTTGGGCAAAAGCCCTTCATCAGGAATAGAGGAATCTATTGGATATGACATGAAACTTGCAGTTAACAAGTCATGTGATAAACAAAACCGGACTCGACAATATTGGAAATGGAAGTTTTGGGGTTTGGGTTTGAATCCATAACACTTGAACTATGATGTGAACATGAGATCCATGTTGTCACTGTAATAGTTTGTTGTGCATTGCCTTTGATGCTAGAAGCACAACACCTTCAATGAATTCCTACATTAAAAGTGGACTGGTTTCACGACTATATCCAAACAAAAAAAAGGAAATCCAAAATAATAAATTAGAAATTTTGTAGGAAACATTGAAAAGTTTGTATTTGCCAGGATTTTATTGCAGTGAGAATTGAAAGGATATCAACGGTCATTATGGTATTTGGGGCAATTTGGGTAACTAGTTCTGATAACATCATGAAACTCTAATAATTGAAGTCATGAATATCCTTCAGCTCACCAACAGACACAACATTAACATCACTGCAACAGCATGGAGTGTTGCCTTATTAACGCGTGTGCTTACAAAGAACAAAGAAAATTTACAGTCCAGGAACAGGTCCTTCGGCCCTCCAAGCCTAAGCTGATCCAAATGTACTGTCTAAACCTGTCGCCCAATTCCTAAGCATCTGTATCCCTCTGCTCCCCACCTACTCATCCATCTGTCCAGACGCATCTTAAATAAATCTACTGTGCCTGCCTCTACCACCTCTGCTGGCAACGCGCTCCAGACACCCTCCACCCTCTGTGTGAAGTACTTGCCATGTGTATCCCCCTTAACCCTTCCACCTCTCACCTTGAAAGTGTGACCTCTTGTTATTGAATCCTTCACCCTTGGTAAAAGCTTATCTCTATCCACCCCATCTATACCCTTTATGATTTTGTAAACCTCAATCAGGTCCCCCCTCAATCTCCTTTTTTCTAATGAGTTCCTCCCTTCATAGCTAGCCCCTTCCAGACCAGACAACATCCTCGTAAACTTTCTCTGCACCCTCTCCAAAGCGTCCACATCCTTTTGGTAATGTGGCGACCAGAACTGTACACAATATTCTAAATGTGGCTGAACCAATGTCTTGTACAATTTTAATATGACTTGCCAGCTCTTATATTCAATACCCCGTCCAGTGAAGACAAGCATACTGTATGTCTTCTTGACCAGTCTATCCACCTGTGCAGCAACTTTCAGGGTACAATGGACCTGCACTCCCAGCTCTCTCTGCTCATCAATTTTTCCGAAGGCTCTTCCATTCATTGTATAATTCACTCTTGAATTAGTCTCACCTAAATGCATCACCTCACATTTGTCTGGACTGAACTCCATCTGCCACTTTTCCGCCCAACTCTCCAGTCTATCTATACCCTCCTGTATTGTTTGATAGTCCCTTATGCTCTCTGCTACTCTACCAATCTTCGTGTCATCTGCAAACTTGCTGATCATACCAATAGTGCCCTCTTCCAGATCATTTATGTATATCACAAACAACAGTGGCCCCAACACTGACCCCTGTGGACCACCACTGGTCACCTTTCTCCATTCAGCTACTACTCTCTGTCTCCTGTTGCTCAACCAGTTCTTTATCCACCTAGCTAGAACACCCTGCACACCATGTGACTTCACTTTCTCCATTAGTCTACAATGGGGAACCTTATTAAATGTCTTACTAAAGTGCATGCATATGACATCAACAGCCCTTCCTTCATCTATCAACTTGGTCACTTCCTCAAAGAACTCTAATAAGTTGGTAAGGCATGATCTCCCCTGCACAAAACCATGTTGTCTATCACTGATAAACCCATTATTTTCCAAATATAAATAGATCCTATCCCTCAGTACCTTCTCCAGCAATTTTCCCACCACCGACGCCAGGCTCACTGGTCTGTAGTTACCTGCAATATCCCTACTACCCTTCTTGTAAAGGGGGACAACATGAGCAACCTTCCAGTCCTCCGGCACCTCACCTGTATTTAAGGATTCCACAAAGATATCTGTCAGACCCCAGGTATTTCCTCTCTCGCCTCCCTCAGCAACCTGGGATAGATCCCATCTGGTCCTGGGGATTTGTCCACCTTAATAACCTCTGGCCTACCCAACACATCCTCCCTACTTGTGTCAACGTGATCCACTCCGCCAAAGATATGCAAGCCCTGGGCCTCCTCTACCACCAAACCCTAACCACCTGACATCTGGAGGAAGAATGCCTCATCTTCTGCCTTGGAACCCTCCAATTACCCAGAATCAATATGGGTTTCACCATTTTCCTCATTTCTCCTTCCCCCACCTTCTCCTAGATCCAAGTTTCCAACTTGACACTGCCCTCTTGAACTGTCCTACCTGTCCATTTACTTCCCACCAATCTGCTCCACCCTCCTCTCCGACCTATCAACTTCACCTTTATCTACCTATTGCATTCCCAGCTACCTTTCCCCCCAGCCCAACCCTATCTCTTCGTCCCCTTGGGCCACCCCCACCTCCATTCCTGATCAAGAGCTTGTGCCCTAAACCTCGACTCTCCTGCTCCTCGGATGCTGCCTGACCTGCTGTGCTTCTCCAGCACCAGAGATTCTGATCTCCAACATCTGCAGTCTCAATTTCTCATCCTTAAAATTAAATTGGGTGACCTTTCTTTTTCAATTTCTTTCTGGTTAGTGCAGACAAGCTGCACTGAATTGCTTTATTCTGTATCTTTATATTCCTATCGTTCCAAAGCCACAGCCCGGATATTCAATCTACAAACAATCTGGACTTGGAAATATTCTACCTTTCATTCACTGCAGCTGTTTAATGATCCTGGATCCCAATCCTATCGAGAATTCAGCGAGATCACATCAAATCGAGTGTAATGCTTCATGAAAGCATGTCATCCCCAACTTGGCAAGAACAATTAATGTCACAATGCAAATGCTCACCGAGCCACTGGGGAGGAAACTTCATGAAATGATAAATTTGCATGTTATTATATTTCACTTTGATGTCATTATCATTATCTGACTTAGCTTGATGGTTCAAGTTTCTAAGGAAGCCTTTCTTCCACCATGGAATAATTTGTTTTTGGAATCATGAAATATTTCCTTCACAGCTCTGGTCTTAATCTGTAAATATTTTCCCGGAGGTTTTTTTTAATTGTGGAATAGTTGGTATGATATACTTTTGTAAATGTATGTCGTCTGTCCAAACATGAAAGGCTCTTCCCTTCAATATGAACTGATAAATCTTCAAGCTGTGGTCATTCTTCGTGACAGGGATATTCAGTATGGCAAAACTATTTACTATATTCATTACATGTAACTTGTTTTTGTTTTGTTTAAAAATATTTTGTCGTTGTAAGAAACCATTTTGAATGAACTCTGCATGTTAATTTCAAGTCACATTTACCAGTTTGTTTTGTACGTTTTACAATGTGGCACATGAGCACGTGGAAAATCTATATTATGATTTGACTAGAGACCAATTACCTTCATCTGAAAAGTAGACATAGTGAGTTCACGGTACTTAGTCAGCGAAAAAAGCTGAATAATTCTCCAGCAACAAACAGCAACAGATTTTACTTAATACATTTATGAAAGTGGGCCAGAATTTATGCACAGTTTATATTCAACAACCAGAATTAACAACAGGCAAATATAGGAACAGACTTTGATAGAGCACACTATGGAGCACATTGATTAGCAAAAGTAAGTAGAACAGTGTCCAGAGATTTCTCAGATAAACATGGAACGCTACCAAGTCAAGAAAACTTCACTTTCAATGATCTGGACACGACACTTCTTCAAGAGTCCCTCAACATTACCTGCCTCAATGACGGGCACTTGAAGTTGAACTTCATAAGATGACCTGTTTAAAACTTGACAACATATTTCGTATATTTTTTAGATTCCCTAGGAAATAAACGCAGACACAGGGAAAAATGTGCAAACTCCACACAGACAGTTGCCTGAGGCTGGAATCAAACCTAGGACACTGGTGCTGTGAGGCAGCAGTGCTAACCACTGAACCACTGTGCCACCCCATGACATTGGTTCACTTATTTCTAGGTCGAACCAAACTTAGCTCTCTCAGTTCTGAATGACACAATGACCATAGTGTTAGGGCTTAGACCAAAAGCTGCATACAACATAAACTGAAGAATTCCATCATAATCGATTTGGAAACTGAACTCACTGGGTATTCCAGCGTCTCCCTTAAAACCACTGACACCAATCCCTCCCCACCATGGTATTTTTATTTGTGCTCTCTGCTAGGATCTTGTTGCTTGCAGAGAACACACAAGCTATTCTTCCCAGTGAAATATTCATCATGGCATTTCTTCCATCTCACTAAAACTGATCTGGTATCCTGACATTCTCTAACATGTGGTTTTCATCATCACATGATTTCATCCACTAACCACTAAGCCATGGGCCCACCTCACTAATTTCTATTTTGCTCTCAGTTCGTTATCAGTCCTTCAAGTAAACAACTTTTCATTATTTTCATTTCTTTGCAAAAAATATTGTTTCAGTACTCTGACACTATTTTCTGGTGCATTTTTATTTTTGTACCCAGGACCCTTTTATTGTTTTTCATATCATTAATGAGATGCACAACCTAATTAATTTTCCTTAAATTTCCAAAGGTTCCTTCAATTACATGCCCACTTCAATCATTTTACTAATTAATAATAGAATAATGGAAACATTCTATAATATAACTTACAGCGTAATTTCCATTGCTCAAAGAATCAGTTGCTGTTAATATCAGGGCAATGCTCTCCACCAAGTCTAATATTGCATCCTCCAATCTCTCACAGTAGAATCGGGTCATCAGGTTTAACTCCCTGTCGCTGTAACTATTCAGCAATTGACTAATTCCTTTTCCATCATCGTCTGTCAGAAGAAAGTGAACAAAACATGCAATTAAAAAATCTGATGTAAAAAGTTAAAGAAATATCACACCGAAAGCCAACTTTCAACCATTGATACAAAATATTAATTTGCAATAAATAATTGTGCAATTTTACTTGCAGACTCTTCCTGTCTCTATGCAGCAATTTCACAAGGATTAATGGTCTCTTTCTCCTCCTGCATGACAGAGTCAAAAACCTAAATTGTTTCAGTTCTCATTAGTTATTTCTAGTCACTCTGCCCAGAGATATTACACATTTAGGATAGCAGGCTGAACTTGAACATACTGAAGAATTCTAACCCTGCACCATAGGAGCCCTACATTGCTGTGTTTTATTAGTATATGTTTCTACCCAGAAATGTTATCACACAAAAATGAGTTCTTTCCCACTGCAACTTCTTTTGTTGATTTTTTGTATAACAAGCAGCCACCACCAGTAAAACCTCATGTGTATCCATCCAATTGATGATTTACAAGCACAGCCTTTTTTGGGCAATGCAATACCAAATATAAACATGGCAGGGGACGTAGTAGGAAGAGAGGGAAGAGATAAAATCAAAATGGAGTTGGAGGGGAAATAAAGCAGTGTATGCCTTTGTGGTGTTCCATCCCTCTAAAGGCATTGAGATGGACATTCTGCGCTCCATCTCCAAGGACACCGGGCTTGAATGGAACCACAGAAGGACAGATAGTTACCTCCCTCCACAGCCACATTGCCAACACCTGTTTACAACCAGCCTGACCATCCAACTGATGTTATGAGCTGGTTCAGTAAACTGAATTCCGTGTTTCCATGTACCAGGATCGTGAGCCTAGATGATCTCTCCTGCTGCCACAGATCATGTATGAGGGGATAAAACAACTGTTTTTGTTCATAGGTGGTCTGCCCAGTGGCCAAGCACCAAATACCATTCATCTGTAAGTTGTGCTCAGGCTATGCAGTCTCCTGAGATGCCTGCCATGCTGTTTATCATCCTGATAGTCACAGTTACTTCTCAGCCTTTCCTGAAATTGTAACTTTCTATCCTGGAGTGTCTGATACATATCAGGGAATATTACCAGTAACACAGCTGATCTTTGAACTTTACCTTTTCCATTTCTTCCTTTCGTTGAAGTACATTGTATTTGTCCCACATTTACTCCGTCCGTCATAATTTTGCATTTGTTCACAAGCTAAACAAAAGAATATGTGAATATATACCATTGTTAGACTGATCAAAATGCTGGCGGAATTTTGTTGCTGCTGCTATTCAACAAATGTAAGCAAACTACATTCTAATAACAGCAAAATGATCGTGTTGATATCAAAATGCAGTGACACTAACAATATTTAACTGTATTGATTAAGATGAAGAGTCATCTAGATTCGAAACATTAGCTCGTCCTCCCTCTGTGAATGCTATCTGACCCGCTGTGATCTCCAGCATTTGTTGTTTTCAGTTCCGACTCCAGCATCTGCAGTCAGTGGTTCCTGCACCTTGATGAAGACCTTAGTGTGTTACCTTCTGGTTATATGATTGTCGTAGAGATCGACAGCACAGAAGAAGGTGATTCCGATTTATCCCCTTTTTCACACCTCTCTCAGTGACAGGTTGAGCAGATTAATATTTAATTGACACCGTCGACACCCAGCACAGTCAGGGCTTCCTGTGACCCGGCATGATACGGTCTCACTCAGTGGGAGCTGAGGGGGGGAATGACATCACAATGCCAAAGTAACGTTTTGGACAGTAGGGCTCCTGATTGGTCAGTAACGGCCAGATGACTGACTCTTGTTTCTGAAACCTCCATTCACCTTTCCCTCCCCATTAGGTTTAAGAGCATTGAGAGTCAGGCTGGTGGGGGAGCAGTACAGTCCTGGGATTTAGACTGGGACTGAAACTGCTATTTCTAGATTTAATTGCATATTTAATGTTCTTTAATGAGATTCTAACTCTAGGACCATCTAGTTTGTTGTAAGTTAATTTTAATAGACATTAATTTTCAATGAAATGGTTGTGAGAAGATTAAAATGGCAGTACACTGGGTAGTTTGCTTATCATGTCGAATGTGGGAAATAAGAGACAATTCGAACAGTCATGCCAACCAAACCTGTGGGAACTGTCCAATTGTAGCTTCTGTCAGATTACATGGGTCAGTTTGGGGACACACTTCAGGGCATTCATGAAAGTGGGTGGAAAACGTCATAGACAGGAGTTTTAGAGTCGTGGACACTACCAAGGTTCAGGCAGATAGCTGGAAGGGACAGGCAGTTGGAGACTGGGACACCCCTGTGGCTAAACCATCTCCAACAAGTATACCGTTTTGGATATTGAGAGGAGAGGAGTGGAGTGGTGGGTAGGGCCCGATCAGGGGATAACAACAGCAGCTGCCAGAACAGTGCTGCCACAACTGGCACTGTTGTTCAACAGTCAGGATCAAAGTGCAGAAAACCAGTACTAATAGGGGTCTCCATAGGCATTTCTGTGGCTGCAAAAGGGACCAGGATGGTGCATGGCCTCCCTTGTTCCAGGGTCAAGGATGTCTGTGAGTGGGCATAGAACATTGTCAAAAGGAACAATGAGTTGAAGCTGTACAGGACATTGGTTAGGCTACTTTTGAAATATTGTGTGCAATTCTGGTCTCCCTCCTGTAGGAAGGATTTGTGAAACTTGAAACATTTCAGAAAAGATTTGTAGGAATGTTGCCAGGGTTGGAGGATTTGAGCTATAGGGAGATACTGAACAGGCTGGGGCTATTTTCACTGGAGTGTCGGAGGCTGAGGGGTGATCTTATAGAAGCTTATAAAATCATGAGGGGGCATGGATGGGATCAGTCGACAAAGTATTTTCCCTGGGTGGGAAGTCCAGAACTAGAGGGCATAGGTTTAGGGTGAGAGGGGAAAGATAAAAAAAAGGGACCTAAGGGGCAGAATTTCAAACACAGGGTGGTGCTTGTATGGAATGAGCTACCAGAGGAAGTGGCGGAGTCTGGTACAACTACAGCATTTAAAATGCATCTGGAATGGATACATGAATAAGAAGGGTTCAGAGGGATATGGACCAAGGTGCTGGCAAGTGGGACTAGATTAGGTTAGGATATCTGGTCGGCATGGATGAGTTGGACCATGTACAGCATGATCTGTTTCCATGCTGTACATCTCTATGACTCTGAGTTTCCAAAGAGTGTGGTACAGGTTGGTATGAATAACATAGGCAACCCCTCTGGGGTTCACATCTCTGGATTACTCCATGTGCCAATGAGGCGAGGAATAGGAAGACAGTGCAGTGAAAAACGTTGCTAAAAGGCTGTCGGATGGAGGGCTTCCAATATGTGGATCGTTGGAATGTCCTCCAGGGCGATTGGGACCTCAACAAGAAGGAAAGATTGAACGCAAATTGGAGAGGCACCAGTCTCCTGCCAGGGAGGTTTGCTGGTGTCACTCGGTAGGTGGTTAAAGCAGGGTGGGAGAAAGTTAGGACTGCAGATGCTGGAGATCAGAGTAGACTGTGGTGCTGGAAAATCACAGCAGGTCAGGTAGCGTCTGAGGAGTAAGAGAGTCAACGTTTCAGTCATAAGCTCTTTGTCAGGAATGGGGCTTGTGGGGCAGGGGTCTGAGAGATAAATGGGAGAAGGCTGGGGCTGGGGGGAAATGTAGCTGAAAATGTGTGAGGTTGGTGAAAGTGGCAGGGAACGGTGGTAGGCTGGAGTGGATGGGTGGGAAGGAAAATGGACAGGTCAAGAGGGTGGTGCTGAGTTGGAGGCATGGGACTGGGATAAGGTGGAGGGAGAGGAAATGAGGAAACTGGTGAAATCCATATTGATCCTCTGTGGTGACAGGGTTCCAAAGTGGAAGATGAGATGTTCTTCCTCCAGGTGTCAGGTGGTTTGGGTTTGGTGATGGAGGAGGCCCAGGACCTGCTTGTTCTTGGTGGGGTGAGCGGGGGAGTTAAGATGTTCGGGGGGATGGGGTTGGTTGGCGCTGGTGTCCCAGAGATATTCTCTGAAACAATCTGCAAGTTGGCGTCCTGTCTCCCCAATGTCAAGGAGACCACATCGGTTGCAATGGATAGAGTAGATGATGTGTGTGGAAGTACAGGTAAATCTCTGTCAGATGTGGAATGATCCTTTGGGGCCTGGGATAGAGGTGAGGGGGGAGGTGTATGTGGGATCGATGTGGATTTCACCAGTTTCCTCATTTCCCCTCCCCTGCACATTATCGCGATCGCAATCTCAACCCTCCAACTCGGCATCGCCCTCCTGACCTGTCCATCTTCCTTTTCACTTATCTGCTCCATCCTCCTATCACCTTCCCCCTCCCCCCCCACCTTCACCTACTTATCACATTCCCCCACTACCCCCAGCCCCACACCCCTCCCATTTATCTCTCAGCCCCCCTGAACTACAAGCCTGATTCTTGATGGAGGGCTCTTGCCTGAAACATCGAGTCTCCTGCTCTTCGGATGCTGCCTGACCTGCTGTTCTTTTCCAGCAGCGCACTCTCAATGAAGTAGAAGAACAGACAGGAAGAGGTTACTGAACACTGCAGGACTGGCGATCTAAAGTGAATTTGTTCTAATGCAAGGATTATGACACATTAAACAGATGAACTTAGGACTTGGATTCATGCATATAACTATGACATTGTAGCTATTACTTGGTTCAAAGAAGGAAAAGAATGGTAGCTTAATGTTCTATATTTTATCATGCAAAATAGAGAGGGATGTAAAAGATGTTGAGGGTTATTGATTAGGGAGAATATCACAGGTTTACTGAGGGAGGACATCTTGGAGGGCTTATCCAGTGAGGTCATATGGGTAGAGCTCAGGAATAAGAGGGCTGCAAACCTTTCAATGGGTTGGTATTACAGGCTTCCCAACAGCTAGTGGGAGACAGAGGAACATATCCATGGAGAGTCAATGGAAAAATGTGAAAACACCAGGGTTATGGTGATGTGTGATTTTAACATTCTAGAAATTGACAAGGACTCCCTTAAGGAAAGGGGCTTTTGTGTGGGTGGGGTAGAATGTGTTAGTTGAGTCCATGGGGTTTTTTGAAGCAATATGTCTCTAGTCCAATTGAGGAAGGGAAATACTTGACCCAGTATTAAGGAATGAGCCCAGTCACGTGATCAAAGTTTCAGTGAAAGAACATTTTGGGAACACTGACCATAATTCTGCAAGTTATACATTATTTATGATGAGGATAAAAGTGGTTCCTGATGAAATTGGGAGAAGCTAGCGATGGCGATATTAGTCACAAACTGGAGCATATAGATGGGAGTAGCTGTTTGTGGATAATATGAGACTCTTTTAAAGGCTAGTGAATTCCAGACCAGCATTTCCTGTGAAAGTGAAGGATAATGATGGCTAGATTCAAGTGCTTTGGATGACAATTGGTTAAGCTACTTTTGGAACACTGTGTGCAATTCTGGTCTCTCTCAATATGTTGTGAAACTTCAAAGGGTGCAGTAAAGTTTTACAAGGATGTTGTCAGGGTTGGAGGGTTTGAGCTTCAGGGAGAAGCTGAATAAATGGAAGCTATTTTCCCTGTAGCATTGAAAGCTGAGCGGTGACTTTATAGAGTTTTATGAAATCATGAGGTACATGTAAAGGGTGAATAGTCAAGGTCTTTTTCCCAGGATATCAGAGTCCAATGTCAGAAGGCATAGGTTTAAGATGAGACAGGAAAGGTATAAAAGGGACCTAAGGGGCAACGCTTTCACACACACAGGGTGGTGCATGTCTGGAAAGAACTACCATTGGAAAGGATGGAGGCTGGGACAATTACAACATTTAAAAGGCATCTGGATAGGTATATGAATAGGAAAGGTTTAGAGGAATATTGGCCAAAGCTGAAAAATGTGTTGCTGGAAAAGCACAGCAGGTCAGGCAGCATCCAAGGAGCAGGAGAATTGACGTTTTGGGCATAAAACCTTCTTCAGGAATGAGGAAGGTGTGCCATGCAGGCTAAAATAAAAGGTAGGGAGGAGGGTCTTGGGGGAGGGGTGTTGGGAATGCAATAGGTGGAAAGAGGTTAAGGTGAGGGTGATAGGCCGGAGAGGGGATGGGGGTGGAGAGGAAGAAGATTGCAGGTCAAGAAGGCGGTGCTGAGTCCGAGGGTTGGGACTGAGATAAGGTGTGGGGGAGGGGAAAAGAGAAAGCTGGAGAAATCTGCATTCATCCCTTGTGTTTGGAGAGTTCCTAGGCGAAAGATGAGGTGCTGTTCCTCCAGGCATTGTGTTGCCATGGTCTGGCGATGTCGGAGGCCAAGGATCTGCATGTCCTTGGCGGAATGGGAGAGGGAGTTAAGGTGTTCAGCCACGGGGCGGTTGGGTTGGTTGGTGCGGGTGAGGGAAAAGCCAGGTCCAGTTGAGGACAAAGAAGGAAATTTCTGCATGAAGCCAGAGGATGTGGGTGAGGACCTTAGTGAATAATTTGCATGGGCATTCAAAAGAAATGGACATGGTGAATGGTGAGTCTAGACAAGGGTATGTTGATAATTCTAGGGCGTGTCTATATACAAAAAGGAGGAAGTGTTGGGCTCTTCAAAAAACCATGAGGTTACAAGTTACCAGGAGCTGATGGTAGCTGTTCTAGGGAGGAAATTGCTGGGGCCTTGTACAGAATCTTTAAATCCTCTTTAGTTACAGGAGAGGTCCAAGAGGACTGGAGAATAGCCAATGTTGTTCCCTTGTTTCAGAAGGGCAACACGGATAATATGGGAAATCCAGTGAGCATTATGTCAGTGGTAATTTAACATACCTGGTCAATATGGATGGGTTGGACCGAAGGGCCTGTTTCCTTGCTATACAACTCCATGACTCTATACCGCCAAACCAAGAGATCTTGGAGAAGATTCTTAGAGCCAGGAATTACTCACATTTGGAAAAAAAAGGACTAATTAGTGACAGGCAGCAAGGCTTTGTGTGGAGAAGGTCATGTCTCACAAACTTGATTGAGATTTTTGAGGAAGTGGCAAAGATGCCTGAAGAGAGTAGAGTGGCAGATATTGTCTCACTGGACTTTAGCAAGACCTTTGTCAAGGTCTGTCATGATAAGCAGATACTGAGGGTGAAGTCATATGGCCATATGACCAGTATTGTTCCACAGGGATCAGTATTGAGACCCCCCATTTGTTTATAAATAATTTGGAGGAAAATGACCATCGTCTGATCAGTAAGTTTGCCGATAACACAAACATTGGGGGAGCTGTGGATAATGTAGGGAATTGCCAGAGGATACAGCAGGATTATAGATAATCTGGAGATTTGGGTGAAGAAATGGCAGATGGACTTTAATCTGGAAAAATATGAGCTGATACATTTGGAAGGTCCAATGCATAAGGGAAGTTACACAGTAATTGGCAGAACCCTTAGAAGCATTAAAGTACAGGGGCTTGAAGCATACAGGTCCACAGTTCCCAGAAAGGGACAATGTCAGTGGATGAGGTAGTCTAGAAGGCATATTGCACGCTTGCCTTCATTGTTTAGGACATAGAGTATAAAAATTGGCAAGCCATGTTGCAGAGCGTTAGCAAGGTCGCATTTGGAATATTGTGTACCGTTCTGGTCATTACATCATGACCAGAAACATGTGAGGGCATTGGAGAGGGTACAGAAAATGTTCTCCAGGATTTTGTCTGGTTTGGGAGGTATTATCTGTGAAGGAGATTGGACAAGATTAGTTTTTACTTGAACACCAGAGGCTGAAAGGTGGCCTGATAGAGATTTACAAAATTATGAAAGGCTTGGATAGAATGCATAGTTTTTTTTTCCCAGGATAGAAATCTCAATTACTAGGGGACGTAGATTTAAGGGTAAAAGGGGAATGATTAAAGGAGATGAGAGGGGCAATTTCTTTTTCCACAGAGGGAACTTCCTGAGGAAGTGATGGATGTGGGTATAATTACAATGTTTAGAAAGAGATGAGAGAAGTACATGAATAGGAAATGATTTGGAGATGCCGGTGTTGGACTGGGGTGGACAAAGTTAAAAATCACACAACACCAGCGTAGCTCCAAAAGCTAATGTGCTTCCAATTAAACCTATTGGACTATAACGTGGTGTTGTGTGATTTTTAACCATGAATAAGAAAAGTTTGGAGAGTTGTAGGCCAGGGGCAGGCAGGTGGGACGAGTTTAGTTTGGGATTATGCTCGGCATGGACGGGTTAGACTGAAGGGTCTGTTTCCGTGCTGTATGACAATATGACTGACTCAATATGCCTGGAATGCGCTTTCTGAGGAAGTGGTCGAAGCAGACACAATAGCAATGTCTACTGGCATTTTGACAGACATGATTGGCAGGAAATAAAAGGATACAGACAATACAATATACAATACTGTTCACCTCCATCAACATCGACCTGGCAAAGGAAACACTTACCACACTTTTAGAAGAGACCATCACACACACACACACCCCAACCACCATCAATCACATTACCAACAAAAACATCATGAAGCTCATGGACTTGTGCCTCACCACCCACTTCACCTTCAACAACATAATCTACAAACAAACCAACGGCACACCCATGGGCTCTCCGCTATCAGGATTCATAGCAGAAGCGGTAATGCAAAGACTAGAACAAACAGCCCTACCAACCATCAAACCAAAAATCTGGGTCCGCTACATAGATGACACCTTTGTCATCACAAAACGAAACAAGATAGAAGAGACATTTAACATCATCAACAACACCCTCACAGGCATAAAGTTCACCAAGGAGGAAGAAACCGACAACAAACTCGCATTCCTGGACTTTGCAGTCGAAAGAAAGGACAACGGAGAACTACAAACCTGCATGTACAGAAAACCGACAAACACTGACCTAATACTTAACTACACCAGCAACCATCCCAACACACATAAACGAAACTGTATCAGAACACTATTCCAATGAGCCACCACACACTGCAGCACAGACGAACTTCAGAAAACAGAGGAGAACCACCTATACAACCTAATCAAGAAGAATGGATACTCACAAAATACAGTCCGCAGATTCCTCAAGAACAAACCACGACAAGCAGACAAAACACAACCAGAAACCCTAACCACCTTACCATACATCAAAGAAGTTTCAGAAATGACAGCCAGACTACTGAGACCCTTTGGAATCCTAGTAGCAGACAAACCCACTATTACTCTCAAACAAAAACTAACAAACTTAAAAGACCCAGTACAACCCATGGAAAAATCAACGTCATCTACAAAATTCCATGTAAGGACTGCCACAAACACTACGTAGGACAAACAAGGAGAAAGTTAGCCACTAGGATACAAAAACACCAGCTAGCCACAAAAAGACACGACCCTCTCTCCCTTGTAGCCCTACACACGGATGAAAAAACCCACCATTTCAACTGGGACAACACATCTATCCTGGGACAGGCTAAGCAAAGACATGCCAGAGAATTCCTAGAAGCCTGGCACTCTAACCACAACGCCATAAACAAACACATAGATCTAGATACCATTTATCAACCCCTCAGAAAATGAAGAGGAAATGACATCACGACAAACACCAGGAACCCCATCCAGGAGAAAGATATAAATTGAAAGCAGGAGACAACAGCTTCGCTTCACTTGGAGGTCACCACTGATGATGTTACCTAGCCAGGTAATGAAACGTCTAGATATCAAACCTACAGCTCAGCGAGCAAACCTACACCCTAAACCTCAACCTGAGCGACAAACCTTCACAAACCTTGCACATACAATACTAGTCCAATTAAAACACCCCTGATTAAGATTTACAAAAAAAACCCAAACTTCTTATCTCAAAACCAGGCAGCTTTTGTTCTTCTCTGTATTTCAGTCTTCTTTCCTTCTCCTTGGGGACATTGTGTCACAGGTTACTGATCGATAAAGGGACCTTTTAAGAGAGCTATTTTGCTGAGCAGTGTGCAGATGCTGTTGCAGTTAAGAAGATGCTCCTCCCAACTCTTCAAATTTCCCTGGTCTTATACCCCTAAAGCACTGGATTGTAATATTTTAAGATTGTCAATATACCAAATTCAAACTGGATTGGAGTTTGGTATTTTTTGGGGTATAATTTAAACTGATTGGCCTAATTCGATTCTGTTTTGTCGTTTCCTGGCAACCAGCTACCCTAGCTACACCAGTAGCTGGGGCACATTACATTATCTTTTTTTTCTGTCCGGTAGTTCAGTAGCTTTTAACTCTCTTAAAGGTAAAGTACACCCCACATCTTCACAACACCCACCCAAAATTAACTTGTATGATAAATTAATTTTGTACTTATGGATGCTTCTTAAACTTGCATTCTGATGCATTGTGGCACAGCTCTGAAGTAGATGGGGTTTTAAACAGAGGCCTCTGGGTCAGGGGAGGCAATGGCCTAGTGGTATTGTCACTAAGCTGTTAATCCAGCGATGCTGGTAATGAGTAAAAAATGAGGTCTGCAGATGCTGGAGATCACAGCTGAAAATGTGTTGCTGGTCAAAGCACAGCAGGCCAGGCAGCATCTCAGGAATAGAGAATTCGACGTTTCGAGCATAAGCCCTTCATCAGGATGAAGGGCTTATGCTCGAAACGTCGAATTCTCTATTCCTGAGATTTGCCTGGCCTGCTGTGCTTTGACCAGCAACACATTTTCAGCGATGCTGGTAATGAGCCTGGTTCCTAAGTTCAAATCCCCCTGTGGCAGATGGTGGAGTTTGCATTCTATACAAAATCAGGAATGAAGAGTCTCACAATGACCATGAATCCATTGTTGACTTTTGGGAAAAGCCCCCCTGGTTCACTGATGTTCTTTAGGGAAGGAAACTGCCATCCTTACCTGGTTTGGCCTACATGTGACTCCGGACCACCCCTAGTCAATGTGACTCAATCACAACTGGCCTCTGGGCAATTAGGGATGTGAATTAAATGCTTCCTGAGCCAACAAAACCTTCCTCCTGTGAATGAATACAAAAACCCAGCCACAAGAGTCTCTAAATATTTCAATCAATCTGTTCAGACCCATCTTTCGGGGTGTGAACCCAGGACTCCTGGGCCAGAGGTAGAAGCACTGCAAGAGCCCAATTTTGCTCCCGTGTTGAATATTGGGAGTAAACAATCTAAATTTTTCACAAGTACTTAAAGGTTGAGGTGCAATGTTACTAAGCGTAATGTGCCTTCAGAGGCACATTGTACAGTGGTAATGTCCCCATCTCTGAGTCAGGTGGCCAGAGTCCGAGTCTTGTCTGTTCCAGAGGTACGCAATAACATTTCTGAACAAGTTGCTTTGCGGAAAATGAAATGAACAGAATGGTTAGTTCTCAACCATCATTTACTGGTGCACTGTTGCTCAGAATTTGAAATGCCCATTTTTAGGATGGTGCTTTTGCCTCCGAGGCAGAAACAGATGGGATCCTGCTCCCAAGACCTGCTCCAGGTGGATGCTTGTTGCATAATAATGATGGAAAGTCACTCATCATCTGCGACATTCTCTGGTGTCAATTTAAAACTCCATTACAGGAGCCAGAAAACATCACACCACTGCTAGTACAGTTTGGGAATTGATCCTCTCTAATTTTAAGGCGGTGCCCATGAGTCCTAGTGTCCCTGCCTGACAGAAATAATTTCCCAGCATCCACCCTTTCTAAGCCATGCATTATTTTGTAAGTTTCCATTAGATCTCCCTTCAACCTTCTAAACGCTAATGAATACAATCCCAGAATCCTCACCCATTCATCATACGTTAGGCCTACCATTCCAGGGATTATCTATGTGAATCTCCACTGGACACGCTGCAGTGTCAGTATGTCCTCCCTGAAGTGTGGGGCCCAAACCTGGCCACAGTATTCTAAATCGGGCCTAACCAGAGCTTTATAAAGTCTCAGTAGCACATCACTGCTTTTACATTCCAACCCTCTTGAGAGAAGTGACAACATTACATATGCTTTCTTAACCATGGACTCAATCTGCAAGTCAACCTTTAGAGAATTCTGCACTAGCTCTCTCAGATCCCTTTGTACTTTGACTTTATGAATTTTCTCACTGTTGAGAAAATCGTGTTCTTTTTCCCAAAGTGCAAGACCTCACATTTGCTCAAATTGAATTCCATCAGCCATTTCTTGGACCATTCACCTAAACTATCTAAATCTTTTTGTAGCCTCCCCACCTCTTCTCGTTTATCTCTCAGCCCCCTTGGCCCATAAGCTTCATTCCTGATGAAAGGCTTATGCCCAAAACGTCGATTTATCTGCTCTTAGTATGCTGCCTGACTGTGCTTTTCCAGCACCACATTCTTCGACTCTGATCTCCAGCATCTGTAGTCCCTACTTTCTCCTCACACCTTCATGGTCTGCATGACTCAGATTTCTAACAGTTACTTCAAATACAACAAAAACTGTCGTGTACTCAAACAGCATAAAAGAAAACCAATACATTGTGGTCACTGTTCCCAAAATATCCTTTCCGGCAAAACATTCTATTAGCTCTTCTGATCACTCAACACCAATTCCTAAATAACCCAATCTCGAGCTCAATGCTCAACATAATGTTCATATAAACCATCTCACACGCGGTCATGAAATCCATTTTCCCAGCATTAGCATTCAATTGGGTTAACACAGTTTAGATATAATTTAAAAAGTACATTATTACTGCAGTACTCACAAATGTGCATATCTTGTTTCCTGTTTTATAATACGTCCCGCATTTGTATTGCAGCTTTAACTTTGATATATAACTCCCATCGATGTTTGGTTCACCTTACTAGATTCTGTGGAATCTGAGCGATGTGGGCTCTGGAGAGATTAATGGTAGAGATCATTTCGCCACATCATTTATGATCTTCTCAAACTTTAATTTCTCCACATCTCCTGTTATACTGTGGCGTAGAGAAAGACAATGATCTTCCAACAATGCTCCTCAGAACTACCTGCCTGTCCATCCACCTAACTTCATATCATCGGCAAACTTCACCAGAATGCCCCCAGTCTCTTTGTCCGGATCATTTATGTAGAAAGTGAACAGCTATAACCCCAATACTAAACCCTGCGGGACACCACTTGTCACCAGCTGCCATTCTGAAAAAGAACCTTTTATCCCAACTCTCTGCCTTCTGTCAAACAGGCAATCCTCAATCCATGCCAGTAGCTCACCTTGAACACCATGGGCCCTCACCTTACTCAGCAGCCTCCCGTGAGGCACCTGATCAAAGGCCTTTTGGAAGTCTAGGCAGATAGCATCCACTGGGTTTCCCTGGTCTAACCTGCTTGTTACCTCTTCAAAGAATTCTAACAGGTTTGTCAGGCATGACCTCCCCTTACTAAATCCATGCTGACTTGTTCTCATCAACACTACACTGCCAAGAATTTAGAAATCTCATCCTTAACTTTGGATTCTAGAATTTTACCTACAACCATGGTTAGGCTAATCAACTATACTTTTCCATCTTTTGTCTTGATCATTTCTTGAACAAGGAGGTTATAACAGCGATTTTCCAATCACCTGGGACTTTCTCTGACTCCAGTGATTTTTGAAAGATTATAACCAATGCCTCCATTATTTCTTCAGCCACCTCCCTCAGAACTCTAGGATGTAGCCCATCTGGGCCAGGAGATTTATCAGTTTTTAGACCTTTTAGCTTTTCAAGTATTTTCTGTTTTGTAATGGCTACCATACTCAACTCTGCCCCTTGACTATTGTTGGAATATTACTCATGTCTTCCACTGTGAAGACTGACACAAAGTATTTGTTAAGTTCTTCAGCTATTTCCTTATCTCCCAGCACTAGCCTTCCTGCATCAAATTTGAGCAGCCCAATCTCTAATTTTGCCTCTCATTTGTTTCCTATGTATTGAAAGAAACTTTTATTAACATTTCTAATATTATTAGCTAGCTTACCTTCATATTTGATCCTCTCCTTCCTTATTTTTCTCTTTGTTATCCTGTTTGTTTTTGTAGTCTTCTCAATCTTCTGATTTCCTGTGCTCTCGGCCACTTTATAGGCTCTCTCTTTTTCTGAGTTCCTTCATCAGCCATGGATGTCTAATGTTGTGGGCAGAGGTGCAGGACATGGCTGAGATGCATTAGAGGGCATTTTCAACCACATGGGAGGGGACATTACGGTCTTTAAAGAAGGAGGCCATCTGCTGTGTTCTCTGGTAGAACTGGTTTCTATTTCCCCTCCTGCCACCTTACCCCAGTTCCAACTTTCCAGTGAGCACTGTCCCCATGACCTGTCCCACCTGTCAATCTTCTTTCCCACCTACCTGCTCCACCCTTCTCTCTGACCTATGACCTTTATCCTCACCTCCATCCACCTATTGCACTCTCAGCTACCCACCCCTCTTCCATTTATCTCTCCACCCCCGAGGCTCCCAGCCTCATTCCTGATGAAGGGCTCCTGCTCGAAAGGTCGATTTTCCTGCTCCTCAGATGCTGCCTGACCTGATGTGCTTTTCCAACACCACTCTCATCTTGACAATGCGAGAGTCCTCAGGGCGGGCCTTGGTTCACCATCCCGCTCTGATTGGTTAGGAAGTCTGTCCATCTCGAGCTTATAGCCAATAGGAAGTGTGGTCCCACCTTGGTAACGTCGTCTGGATGTGAATGTGAATGAAAAGAGAAATTGCTTGAGAAACTCATCAGGTTTGGCAGATTCTGTTGAGTTAAAGCAGAAATAACATTTCAGATCCAGTAATCCTTCATCGTAACTGATAGGAGCGAGGAAAAGGTGCAGATGAGAGGGGGTGTGGTGGTGAAGCATCTCACTGCTGCAATAGGTGGTGATGGAGCTCAGAAAGAGACAGAAGAGCAGTCAGACAGATAAAGGGGACTGATAATTGTGAGGCAGGGAGAAAGGAAAATCTGATCACGGGGAGACAGATGAAAATGGGGTTGGCTGTGCCTCCATTTTGACAGAGCGGCGAGGAGAGAAGGTGGAGTGAAGTGAGGGCTGCTGGGAAGGTAAGGGCTTAATTTATATTTGGGCAGTGGCTAAACCTGAGATACTATACATGTAGTATCTCCCTCCTGCACACACCCCCACACCCCCCCACCTCGAACCGGAAGAAAAAGATTCTGTAAGATAAAGCTTTTATTTTTTCTTTATCTTTCATTTTCATATATTTAAGGGCATTGTTTGGGTTTAGTTAGTTGATATAAAGCTAAGCCTACAATGGCAGGGGACCTCAGACCCATGCTCTGTGTCTCTTGCCTGATGTGGGAGCTCAGGGATGTGGCTGACGTTACTGACCCTTACACTTACAAGAAGTATGTCCAGCTGCAGCTCTTGTTTGACCATATAACAGCTCTGGAGCTGCGGATGGACTCACTGTGGAGCATCCGCGATGCTGAGGAGGTCGTGGATAGCACGTTTAATGAACTGGTCACACCGCAGGTTAGGATTGCTGATAGAGACAGTGAATGGGTGACCAAAAGGCAGAGAAAGAATAGGAAGGCAGTGCAGGTGTCCCCTGAGCTCATCTCCCTCCAAAACAGGTATACCGTTTTGGATACTGTTGGGGGAGATGGCCTACCAGGGTAAGGCAGCAGTTGCCAGGATCACAGCACTGTGGTGGGCACTGCTGTTCAGAATGGTGGGAAAAAGACTCATAGGGCCATAGTCATAGGGGATTCTATTGTGAGGGGAGTAGATCGGTGGTTCTGTGGCTGAAAACGGGACTCCTGGATGGTATGTTGCCTCCCAGGTGCTCGGGTCAGGGATGTTACTGATCGGCTGCAGAGCATTCTAAAAGGGGAGGGTGAACAGCCAATTGTCTTGGTGCATACAAACACCAATGATATAAGTAAAAAATAAGATGAGGTCCTGAAAGAAGAATTCAGGGAGTTAGTAGAGAAGTTAAAGAGAAGGACCTCAAATGTAGTGATCTCGGGATTACTACCAGTGCCATGTGCTAGCCAGCGTAGAAATGAAAAAATAGGAAGGATGAACACATGGTGAGAGGGATGGTGTAGGAGGGAGGGGTTCAGATTTGTTGGACATTGGGACCGGTTCTGGGGAAGGAGGGACCATTACAAAATGGACGGTCTACGTCTGAACCAGACTGGAATCAATGTCCTTGGGGAAGGTTTTGCTCCTGTTGTTGGGGAGGTTTTAAACTAATGTGGCAGGGGACAGCGAGGTGAAGACTGGAGATGGTAAGAATAATGAAGATAGCATTAACAAAGGGAAGAGTAGGAAGAGACCAGATGAATGCAAAAGAACTGGTGGCCTGAAATGCATCTACTTTAATGCAAGGAGTATAGTGTTTAAGGCAGATGAAATTAAGGGCTTGGATTGGAGCCTGGGAGTATGATGTTATTGCAATCACAGAGACTTGGTTGAAGGAAGGGCATGAAGGGCATGTTCCAGGATATAGATGCTTCATACAAGACAACGAGGGAAGTCAAAGTGGGGGTGGGGTGGATTGCATTGTTGGTCAGGGATGATACCACGGCTGTGCTAAAGGAGGACACTATGGAGGGCTTAGGTAGTGAGGCATTATGGGTGGAGCTGAGAAATAAGAAGGATGCAGTTACATTGTTGGGGCTGTATTACAGGCCTCCCAACAGTGAGCGTGAGGTAGAAAACAAATAGGTAAACAGATTATGGATAGATGTAGAGGCAATAAGGTAGTAGTGATGAGAGATCTTAATTTTCCCAACATTGACTGGGATACACTTAGCGTCAGAGATCTGGATGGAGTAGAATTTGTACAAAGCATTCAGGAGAGTTTTCTAGAGCAGTATGTCAATAGTCCGACGACGGAAGGGGCCATATTGGACCTGGTACTGGGCAACAAGCCAGGACAGGTGGTAGAAGTTGCGGTGGGGGATTTCTTTGGGAACAGTGACCACAATTCTGTAAGGTTTAGAATACTCATAGATAAAGATGAGTGTGGTCCGAAAGGGATGAGTACTAAACTGGGCCAAGGCCAATTATATCAAAATTAGGCAGGAGCTGGGAAATGTGGATTGGACACAGCTATTTGAAGAGAAGCCCACATTTGATATGTGGGAGGCTTTCAAAGATAGGTTAAAGATAGTGCAGGATAGGTATGTCCTGTTGAAGGCAAAGGATAGGAAGGGCAAGATTGGTGAACCGTGGATGACAGGAGAAATTGTACAACTAGCCAAGAGGAAAAGGGAAGCGTACGTAAGGTCTAGGCAGCTAAGAACAGAATGGGCCCTGGAAGAATATCGGAAGAGTAAGACCCGTCTTAAATGAGGAATCAAGCGGGCTAAAAGGTGTCATGAAATAGCTTTAGCGAGCAGGATTAAGGAGAATCGCAAAGCATTTTATTCTTATATAAGAAGCAAGCGGATAACTAGAGAAAGGATTGGTCCACTAAAAGATAATGAAAGAAGGCTGTGTGTCGAACCTGAGAGAATGGGTTAGATTCTGAATGATTACTTTACATCAGTGTTCACTGAGGAGAGGGATATGATGAATGTTGAGATTAGAGATAGAAGTTTGATTAGTCTGGATCACATTGACATAAGTAGGGAAGATGTGTTGGGTACGCTAAAGGTAAGTAAAGTGGACAAATCCCCAGGACCATATGGGATTTATCCCACGTTGCTGAGGGAGGTGAGACAGGAAATAGCTGGGGCCCTGACAGATATCTTTTTGGCATCCTTAAACACAGGTGAGGTGCCGGAGGACTGGAGGGTTGCTCACGTTGTTCTCCTGTGCAAGAAGGGTAGAAGGGATATTCCAGGTGATTACAGACCAGTGAGCCTGACGTTAATGGTGGGAATGTTGCTGGAAAAGGTGCTGAGGGATAGGACCTATTTATATTTAGAAAAGAATTGGCTTATCAGTGAAAGGGAACAGGATTTGTGTGGGGGATATTGTGGGGGGACATGATTGAGGTTTACAAAGTCATAAAGGATATAAATAGGGTGGATAGAGATAAGCTTTTACCCAGGGTGAAGGATTCAATAACAAGAGGTCACGGTTTCAAGGTGAGAGGTGAAAAGTTTAAGGGGGATACACACGGCAAGTCCCTCACACAGAGGGTGGTGGGTGTCTGGAATGTGTTGCCAGCAGAGGTGGTAGAGACAGGCATGGTAGATTCATTTAAGATGCATCTGGACAGTTGCATGAGTAGGTGGGAAGCAGAGGCATACAGATGCTTATCAATTGGGCGACAGGTTTAAACAGTAGATTGTATCGGCTCAGGCTTGGAGGGCCGAAGGGCCTGTTCCTGGGCTGGAAATTTTCTTTGTTCTTTGACTTTGAAATGTATCTGCAAGAAGTTAAAAATCACACTACACCAGGTTATAGTCCAACAGAACTGTTTGGAAGTACTAGCTTTTGAAGTGCTGCTCCTTTAACACAACCACCTGATGAGGAACAGTGCTTCGAAAGCTAGTGCTTCCAAATAAACCTATTGGACTATAAACTGGTGTTATGGGATTCATGATTGTGTCCACCCCACCCCAGTCCAACACCGGCACCTCCAAATCATGTCCGCAGGATGAGAAACGAGAGAGACTGCAGATTTTCAAATCCACGGCGACTTCCATCCAACTAAATAACAAATCTCAAGATTAAGATCAAACATCTTTTTTAAAGCTAATGAGGAGCATTGGGCACCATGGCCACATGCTGAGAATGGTTTGCATCTCTGCAAACTCTCGAGGTTGGCACCCTTGGTAATGTTGGTGGAATTGGGGACAATGATGATGTGAGGTAGGGCATCAGCTCTCCACAATGCCCTCCCCTCTAATCCTCACCATCAGACTCCTTTCCCACCCTAATCTCTCACAGGGAGCTCCCCTTCAATCAATCTCTCTCCAACTCAATTTCTGACCCGTCTTCCTCCCAGTCACATGCATTGTCTCTGGACTCTCCTCAAATTGTTGGCACATCAGTTCTCCACTGAACAATTTTTCCCACCCTTAATGCTTTTCAAAAGGATGAACATTGGGATTGGCCTAGGTCCGAGGAGAAGGGTGTCATTCGGGACAGCTTCTGTCCCTCGTTAAGAATCAGTTCTGTGGATCTCACCGGTTTCAATAAGCCCTAAACTTTCTCAGAATAAATCTCTAGAGCATTATTCTGCAATTACTCCCAATCTTCAGTCAGTGCAAGAGGAAGAATTTTACACTAACCTTTTTTAGGGCTGCAGTGACTCAGTGGTGAGCACTGCTGCCTCACAGCACCAGGTCCCAGGTTCAATTCCAGCCTCGGGCGACTGTCTGTGTGAAGTTTGCACATTCTCCCTGTGTCTGCGTGGGTTTCCTTCAGGTGCTCCACTTTCCTCCCACAGTCCAAAGATGTGTGGGTCAGGTGAATTAGCCATGCTAAATTGCTTGTAGTGTTAGATGCATTAGTCAGATGGAAATGAGACTGGGTGGGTTACTCTCCGGAGGGTGGGTGTGGACTTGTTGGACCGAAGGGCCTGTTTCTACACTGTAGAGAATCTAATCTAATAAAAAAAACCTTTCAAACTTCCCCATCTTCTGCCTGATCCGATTGCTGATGGTGTTTTCAAAGCTTTGTTTCCTCTATGTAAAGTCCAGCTGTTTTATCATCTCTCTGATCACATTCACTCCCAGACAGATCAGCCAGAGACACGGTCAGTGCAGTGACCTAGCCTTCCCTGTGTTTACTGACACAGCCTCGTGTCTCAGTTGAAGCCAGTTTACAAACCAGTTGTGATGTCTGAACTCTCTGTGATGTATACGGTGAGGTCACACTTGTTCTGTGAGGTCACACTTTGACCCGTCCAGTTCAAGTGGCCTCACTGCGAACAAACAGGGAGTAAGCCGGGGAGGACCGAAACCCTCACCTTCCTCAGGTTACAATGTGTTCATATTCCAGAATATACAAAGCAGTCCCATACATAGACATTAGGGTGTACGGGTGATGCTCAATGACACGGAGTCAGAGACACACAGATACAGATTGAGACTGCCCAGGAGGTGTCTCAGAGCTGACTCTGAGACACACATGATCTGGACAACAGCAGCTGGGGATGAATCATTCTTTGTTCCCTGCAGAATACTGGGCATGCTCAGTGAAGAAACCCAAAACAGCTGACTGATGATGGAGCAGTTTGAAGAGAGATGGAGGGGTGAGGCCAGGGAGGGTATGGGTCTGGGACCACTATACAGAGAGGTGTGGGTTTCACTCCTTGTCTGTCATATTCTCTTGCTTCACTGTCTACATCAGTCTGCAGCCTTGTCCACTGTGGCATTTCAAAATATCATTCATATAATTCCGAATTGTCTTCAGGGTTCACACCTCTACCACTCATTTAGGTTGCGCTTTCCAGCTCTTTCTCTTATCCTCCAGCCATTTCGTTGTTGTCACTCTACTCCTCCCTCAACTAAAGGGTTCAATTTCCTTCCCTTAAATCTATGTCCCTGTCCTTAATCCCTCCATCCATGGGAAATGTTCTCTTCCTGTATACCCTACGCCCATCATAGTTTTATACATCTCAGTCATGTCTCCTCTCCATCGCCTCTGCTTTAATGAAAACAATCCCAGTCTGTCCAAACTCTCTTCAGAACTAACACTCTCCAAGCCCAGGGAACAGCCTGGTCAATCCCCTCTGTTCCCTCTCCAATGCACTCACATCCCTTCTAGAACATGCAGAACTCTGTTGGCCAATATTTCAAGTGAGTTTGAGAATGGTCATGTCAATCCTTAGACATTGCTTGTAACATCATGGACAGTTCTAGAGTGTTCTGTTCTGGATGAAATTCAATTGGTCAGAATGTTGAGCTTTACACAAAACACACTTAATTCTTACACCACAATTAAAATGCAAACAACGAAAAAAAAGTAACTTGAATCTGTTGGAGTACATAACAAAATATAATGTTATTTAATTCTACCCATCAACTGTTCCAATATAGCCACATCCTACAAACAGACCCTTAGTAAAGGCAAATTCAGCAAGACAGATTTCCCTCATTTACTATCTCCTCCAATCCAAAAGATGGGAACACCAAAACAAACAATCTTACAGCAGAGAGAGAGAGTCCAAGCTTTTTTTCCTACAGGAGAGAAATGACAGCTGTGACTAACAGCTTCAACACCAAATAATGCACCTTCAGTAACTGAAAGCAGTGCTGAGCCCCTGGATCGGTGAGAGCCGGACTCCACTTCCTCATGCTGCTTTGGTCGTAATTTAAGAAAACCCAAAGTTATTTACTCTGCTTTCCATGGAACATACACCTGGGCACCAGGTTGATAACATCCCTCATCAAGAGAAACAGAACATATCCTCCTTAAAGGGACAAGGTATCAGTCTGCTCTCCTTGGAGTCAGTGATACCGACACAGTGGGGTCAGCCTTCCCTTCCTGGGGTCAGTGAGACAGACACAGTGGGGTCAGCCTTCCCTCCCTGGGGTCAGTGATACAGACACAGTGGGGTCAGCCTTCCCTCCCTGGGGTCAGTGATACCGACACAGTGGGGTCAGCCATCTCTCCCTGGGGTCAGTGATCCAGACACAGTGGGGTCAACCTTCCCTCCCTGGGGTCAGTGATACCAACACAGTGGGGTCAGTCTTCCCTCCCTGGGGTCAGTGATCCAGACACAGTGAGGTCAACCTTCCCTCCCTGGTGTCAGTGACACAGACACAGTGGGGTCAGCCTTCCCTCCCTGGGGTTAGTGATACAAACACAATGGGGTCAGCCTTCCCACTCGGGGGTCAGTGATACAGACGCAGTGGGGTCAGCCGTCCCTCCCTGGGGTCAGTGATACAGACACAGTGGGGTCAGTGATACAGAGACAGTGGGGTCAGTGTTTCCTCCCTGGGGTCAGTGATACAAACACAGTGGGGTCAACCTTCCCTCTCGGGGGTCAGTGATACACACGCAGTGGGGTCAGCCGTCCCTCCCTGGGGTCAGTGATACAGACACAGTGGGGTCAGTCTTCCCTCCATGGGGTCAGTGATACAGACCCAGTGGGGTCAGCCATCCCTCCCTGGGGTCAGTGATACTGACACAGTGGGGTCAGTCTTCCCTCCATGGGGTCAGTGATACAGACCCAGTGGGGTCAGCCATCCCTCCCTGGGGTCAGTGACAGAGACACAGTGGGGTCAGTCTGCTTTCCCCTGGGTCAGTGACACACAATGGGGTCAGTCTTCCCTCTCGGGGGTCAGTGATACAGAGGCAGTGGGGTCAGCCTTCCCTCCCTGGGGTCAGTGATACAGACACAGTGGGGCCAGTCTTCCCTCCCTGGGGTCAGTGATACAGACACAGTGGGGTCAGACTGCTCTTCCCTGGGTCAGTGACACACAGTGGGGTCCTTCTGCTCCCCCCGGGTCAGTGACACAGACGTAGTGGGGTCAGTCTGCTCTCCCCTGGGTCAGTGACATAGACACAGTGGGGTCAGTCTGCTCTCCCCATGGTCAGTGACACAGACACAGTGGGGTCAGTCTGCTCCCCCTACGTCAGTAACAGAGACATTGTGGGGTCAGTCTGCTCCCCCTACGTCAATGACACACAGTGGGGTCAGTCTGCTCTCCTGGATCACTTCCATCTAGGACAAGGGCAGCAGATACATGGGAACACCACCCCTGCAAGTTTCCCTCCAAACCACTCACAATCTTGACTTCGAAACATATCGCTGTTCCTTCAGTGTCATTGGGTCAAAATCCCGGAATTCCCTCCCTAAGGGACACATTGTGGGTCCACCTACATCACATGGAGTGCAGCGAGTTCAAGAAGACAGCTCACCATCACCTTCCCCAGGGGCAACTAGGGACGGGCAAAAAACACTGGCCCTGCCAGTGTGGCCCATATCCCATGGGTCAATGAAAAATATCATTCCACAGTCTGGGAACAATGGGACCATCCCTTTGGCTTCAATGAGGAGTTTTATTTGTTCAGAAGGTAATGAATTTGTGTAGCCAGAGGTTTTACTGTGTTACTGATCTTCTCTCTGAACGTAGACAGCGTTGCTGCATAAATAAATCTGTTTGTACAACAGCGTAACCTCTGCAGCATGTAACCACCAACACTGAACACTAACAGAAACGGTGGGTAATCATCAGGATTGATGCCTTGAATGACATAATATCACAAACCTACAACATTGATGAACCACGGGAGGGTGAAGCTCCCAGAGATGGTGAAGAGCAGAATCACAGCCTTCCTTCTGCTCTCCATCTCTGGGTCTCTGCGGGTCTCTCCTTTGCTCTCACCCTTCAGCCTTTTAGTGATCAACTGGTCACTAAAATAGAACATCGCACATTACAGCACAGTACAGGCCCTTCGGCCCTCGATGTTGCACCGACCTGTGGAACCAATCTGAAGCCCTTCGATCCAATACTATTCCATTTTCATCCATATGTTTATCCAAACACTATTCAAATGCCCTTCAGGTTGGTGAGTCTCTAACTGTTGTAGACAGGGCATTCCATGCCCTAACTCCTCTGACATCTGTCCTGTATCTATCACCCCTCAATTTAAAGCTATGTCCCCTCATCAAGCCATCACCATCCGAGGAAAAAGGTTCTCTCTGTCCACCCTATTGAACCCCCTGATTATCTTGTATGTCTCAATGAAGTCGCCTCTCAGCCTTCTCTCTAGGATTGTGACAGAGGAATACTGAAGGAATTGCACAATTCAAAAGGCTGTTCTGTCTTGGAGAGAGGAAGAGAGACAACTGATGGCTAAAGTACCACCTCACCTCTCTACATCTCATATCAGCCATCCAGCCAACTGTGCTAACCGACCCCCTGCAGCAGTGGGGGCTGGATGTCTGGTTTGTGATGTAGAGTGACACCAACATCCAATATTGGATTTGGTGCTTGGCAACAAACCACGCCAGGTATCAGATCTCTCAGTAGGAGAGCATTTCGGTGATAATGATCACAACTCCATGACCTTCACAATACTCATGGAGAGGGATAGGAGCGGATGGTCTGGGAAAGTATTTAATTGGGGGAGGGGGAATTACAATGCTATTAGGCAGAACTGGGGCATCTAAATTGGGAACAGATGTTCTCAGGGAAATGCTCAACAGAAATGTGGAGGTTGTTTAGGAGGACAGGTTTGTCCCACTGAGGTAAGGAAGGGATGGTAGGTTGAAAGAACCTTGGGTAATAAGGGATGTGGAACATCTAGTCAAGAGGAAGAAGGAAGCTTACTTAAGGTTAAGGGGGCAAGCATCAGACAGGGCTCTAGAGAGTTACAAGGTAGCCAGGAAGGAACTGAAGAATGGACTTAGGAGATCTAGGAGGGTGCATGTAAAGGTTTTAGGAGGCAGGATGAAGGAAAACCCCAAGGCGTTCTACACTGATGTGAGGAACAAGAGGATGGTCAGAGTGAGGGTAGGGCCAATCAGGGACAGTGGAGGGAACTTGTGCCTGGAGTCGGAGGAGGAGGTAGTGTTGGTCCTCAATGAATACTTTGCTTCATTATTCATTACTGAGAGGGAACTTGATGTTTGTGAGGACAGCATAAAACAGGCTGACATGCTCAAACAGGTTGGTGTTAAAAAGGAGGATGCGCTGAAAGTTTTAAGGATAACTAACTCCACCCCCGGCAGGAAGGAATATACGCAAGGTTACTACAGGAAGCGAGGGAAGAGATTGCTGTGCCTTTAACGATGATCTTTGGGTCCTCACTGTCCACTGGAGTAGTGCCAAATAATTGGAGGGTGGCAAATGTTATTCCCTTGTTCAAGAAAGGGAATAGGGTAATCTTAGGAATTACAGACCAGTCAGTTTTACTTGTATTGGGCAAATTATTGGAGAGGATTCTGAGACACAGGATTTATGCTTACTTGGAAAACCATAGCTTGGTTAGAGATAGTCAGAATGGCTTTGTGAGGGCAGGTCATGCCTCATAAACCTTATTGAATCCTTTGAAGATGTGACAAAATGCACTGAGGAAAGTAGAGCAATGGATGGGATGCGTATGGATTTTAGCAAGGCATTTGATAAGGTTCTGCATGGTAGGCTCATTCAGAAAGTAAGGAGACATGGGATACTGGGAGATTTGGTTGTCTGGACACAGAGTAGGCTCATCCATAGAAGACAGAGGCTGGTAGTAGATGGGAAGTATTCAGCCTGGAGCTTGGTGACCAGTGATGTTCCGCAGGGATCGGTTCTGGGACTGCTCAAGGTTGCAACGGGACATTGACAGGATGCAGGACTGGGCTGATAAGTGTCAGATGGAGTTCAACCTGGAAAAGCGTAAAGTGATTCATTTTGGAAGGTCAAATTGAAATGCAGAATGCGGGTTTAAAGGCAGGATTCTTGGCAGTGTGGAGGAACAGAGGGATCTTGGGGTCCATGCCCTTTGATCCCTCAAAGTCACCCAGTGCCCCCCAAATTTGTTGAGGCAACTTATAGCATGCTTGCTTTCATTAGCAGAGGGATGGAGTCCAAGAGCCGTGAGGTTATGCTGCAGCTCTATAGAACCCTGCTTAGACGACACTTGGAATATTGTGTTCAGTTCTGGTTGCCTCATTATAGGAAGGATGTGGGAGCTTTAGAGAGGGCGCTGCCTGGACCGGAGGGCATGTCTTATGAAGGAAGGTTGAGAGCGCGAGGGTTTTTCTCACTGCAGTGTAGAAGGATGAGAGCTGACTTGATGGAGGTGTACAAGGTGATGAGAGACACAGACAGAGGGAATAGACAGAGACTTTTTCCCTGGGCGGAAATGGTCATCATGAGGGGGGTATCAATTTAAAGTGATTAGAGGAACTTTTAGGGGAGATGTCAGATGTAGGTTCGTAACACAGACAGTGGTGGGTGTGTGGAATACAGTACCAGCAGTGGTAGCAGAGTCAGATAGATTAGGAACAATTAGAATATAGAACATAAACATGACAGCACAGTACAGACCCTTCAGCCCTTATTGTTGAAATAATCTGAAACCCATTTATCCTGCACTATTCCATTTTTGTCCATATGATTATCCAATGACCATTTAAATGCCCTGAAAGTCGGTGTCTACTACAGTTTCAGGCAGTGTGTTCCATGCCCCTACTACACTCTGTGTATACCTCTGACATTTGTCCTATATCTATCATCTCTCAATTTAAAGCTTTGTCCCCTTGTGCCAGCCATCACCGTCCGAGGAAAACGCTCTCACTGTCCACCCTATCTAACTCTCTGGTTATCTGTATCTCACAGTTACGCCATCTCTCAGCCTTCTTCTCTCGAATGAAAAGTGCCTCAACCTCATCAAACTGGGTGGCAACTTTCAGAGATCTATGTACCTGGACGCTGAGATCTCTCTGCTTATCTACACGACCAAGAATCTTACCATTAGCCCAGTACGCTGTATTCCTGTTCCTCCTTCCAAAGTGAATCACCTCACACTTTTCCACATTAAGTTCCATTTGCCACCTCTCAGCCCAGCTCTGCAGCTTATCTATGTCCCTCTGTAGACTGCACCATTCTTCATCCCTATCCACAACTCCACCAACCTTATTGTCATCCACAAATGTACTAACCCATCCTTCTAGACCCTCATCTAGGTCATTTATAAAAATGACAAACAGCAGTGGACCCAAAACAGATCCTTGTGATACACCACTAGTAACGAACTCCAGGGTGGATATTTCCCATCAGCCGCCACCTTCTGTCTTCTTTCAATGAGCCAACTTCTGATCCAAACTGCTGATACACCCTCAATCCCATGCCTCCGTATCTTGTGCAATTTAAGCGACTCTTGGATAGGCACATAGAGGAGAGAACAATAGAGTCAGATAAATGGTCAGCACAACATCGAGGGCTGAAGGGCCTATACTATGCAGTATTATAGTATGTTCTATGTTGACATCACGGGTTCAATCCCCACACTGGCTGAGATCATCATGAAGGTCCTACCTTCCCAACCTTACTGTTCCCCTGAGGCTCGGTGCCCTCAGATGAAACTCACGGCCAGTTGTTTCTCACTAATGAGAGAGCAGTCCTTGGTCCCCTGGGACTATGGCGACTTTACTGAAGGAATATATACCCAAGTCAGGATGGTGAGTGGCTTGGAAGGGAACATGCAGGTCATGGTGTTCTCATACATCTACTGCCTTTGGCTTTAGGAAGGTAGTGGTCATAGGTGTTGGCAAGTCTGCTACTGTTGCAGGCAGTGTGTTCCATGCCCCGACTACTCTCTGAGTAAGGAAACTACCTCTGACATTAAAGCTCTGTCCCCTCGTACCGCCCATCTCCATCCAAGGAAAAAGGTTCTCACTGTCCACCCTAGAGGTAGACAGTTCAGCCAAACAAATGAGAGTGTCGGTGGAAGGGTACTGTTGGGGACGTCGGGAGAGGAAGAAACGGAGGGCTTGGAGGCCCTAGTCATGGTGGATGGAGGTGTAGAGGGATTGGATATCCATGGTGAAGATGAGGCGTTGGGGGCCGGGGAAAAGGAAGTCTTGGAGGAGGTGGAGGGCATGGATGGTGTCTCGAACGTATGTGGGGAGTTCCTGGACTAGGGGGGATAGGACAGTGTCAAGGTAGGTAGAAATGAGTTCAGTGGGGCAGGAGCATGCTGAGACAATGGGTTGGCCAGAGTGGTCAGGCTTGTGGATCTTGGGAAGGAGGTAGAACTGGACAGTGTGGGATTCCCGGACTATGAGGTTCGAAGCTGTGGGTGGGAGATGAGGTTCTGTATGGTCTGGGAGATGAATCGTTTGGCTGAACTGGTCCTCACCCTTAACAGTTTCTCCTTCGAATCCTCCCACTTCGTCCAGGCCACAGAGGAAGCCATGGGAACCCGTATGGGCCCCAGCTATGCCTGTCTCTTTGTTGGCTACGTAGAACAGTCGATCTTCTGTAATTACACCGGCACCACTCCCCACCTCTTCCTCCGCTACATTGATGACCGCATTGGCGCCACCTCGTGCTCTCGCGAGGAGGTTGAGCAATTCATCAACTTCACCAACACATTCCACCCTGACCTTAAATTTACCTGGACCATGTCTAACACCTCCCCCCCTTCCTGGACCTCTCCATCTCCATTAATGATGACCGACTTGATATCGACATTTTTTACAAACCCACTGACTCCCGCAGCTACCTGGATTACACCTCTTCCCACCCTACCTCCTGCAAAAATGCGATCTTGTATTCCCAATTCCTCCGCCTCCGCCGTACCTAGTTCCAGGAGGACCAGTTCCACCACAGAACATACCAGATGGCCTCCTTCTTTAGAGATCGCAATTTCCCTTCCCACGTGGTTAAAGATGCCCTCCAATGAATCTCGTCCACATCTCGCACCTCTACCCTCAGACCCCACCCCTCCAACTGTAACAAGGACAGAATGTCCCTGGTACTCACCTTCCATCCCACCAACCTTGGTATAAACCAAATCATCCGCCGACATTTCCGCCACCTCCAAATGGACCCCACCACCAGGGATATATTTTCTTCCCACCTCTTTCCGCCTTCCACAAAGAATGTTCCCTCCATGACTACCTGGTCAGGTCCACGCCCCCCTTCAACCCACCCTCCCATTCTGGCACCTTCCCCTGCCACCACAGGAATTGCAAAACCTGCGCCCACACCTCCTCCCTCACCTCCATCCAAGGCCCTAAAAGGAGCCTTCCACATCCATCAAAGATTTACCTGCACATCCACCAATATCATTTATTGTATCCGTTGCTCCCAATGCGGTCTCCTCTACATTGGGGAGACTGGCCACCTCCTAGCAGAGCGCTTTAGGGAACATCTCCGGGACACCCACACCACTCTGTGGCCAAATATTTCAACACACCCTCCCACTCTGCCAAGGACATGGAGGTCCTGGGCCTCCTTCACAGCTGCTCCTTCACCAAGCTGCCTGGAGGAAGAACGCCTCATCTTCCGCCTCGGAACACTTCAACAGTTTCCTCATTTCCCCTTCCCCCACCTCACCCTAGTTCCAAACTTCCAGCTCAGCACTGTCCCCATGACCTGTCCTGACTTGTCCTACCTGCCTATCTCCTTTTCCACCTATCCACTCCACCCTCCCCCTGCGACCCATCACCTTCATCCTCTCCCCCACTCACCTATTGCACTCTATGCTACTTTCTCCCCACCCCCACCCTCCTCTAGCTTATCTCTCCACCCTTCAGGCACTCTGCCTGTATTCATGATGAAGGACTTTTGCCCGAAACGTCGATTTTACTGCTCCTCTGATGCTGCCTGAACTGCTGTGCTCTTCCAGCACCACTAATCCACAATCTGGTTTCCAGCATCTGCAGTAACTGTTTTCACCTAAGGATTTTGTGGTCAACATTACTGTCATAATTGCACATGTTTATTAAATTGAAGTTTTGACACCTGTCATTGATAGGATTCACCCCGGGTCCAGGATAATCGTTGGGAAGTATCTGAATATGAGCCAGTTTGATGGCTGGCCTCCTGGTTGCTTCAGAAGCCAACCTGACATTTCTGTACCAATATTGAAATAGAGGTTTAAGATTTATTATTTAATCATTGAGTGTAATGTTATTTTGTCTCTATTTGGTTCCAAAAAAATGGGAACACAGACAGACTGAGTGAGGGCTGTCAACTCCATGAACTTGAATCCTAGCTGAACAATTGTGAGATCACCCAATCTGGTCCTGATTGAGATCGGTTCGTGACTTCGCTTCGTACACTGTTTAAAGGATATATAGATGAGCAGAGTAAATTGTTTTCCCACACAAAAGAAAGTATCACATAGAAAGGCAGAAACATTATTTACATGTGTGTGATGTATATCTTGTGTGTGTGTGTGAGAGCGTGTGTGTGTGTGTGTGTGTGAGAGAGAGAGAGAGAGAGAGAAGTGGAGAGGGAGAGAGAGAGATAGAATCATAGAAATATACAACACAGAAACAGTCCCTTTGGTCCAACTCATCCAGGTATTCTCAGTTAATCACATCCCATTTGCCAGCACTTGGCCCACACTAAACCCTTATTGTTTGTATACCCTTCTGGATGCCTTTTAAATGTTGCAATTGTACCAGGCTCCACCACTTCCTCTGTTTGCTCATTCCATACACGCACCACCCTCTGCAAGAACAAGTTACCCCTTAGGTCCCTTTTAAATTTCTCCCTGTCCAAGCCCCTCATGATTTTATAAACCTCTATAAGGTCAACCCTCAGCCTCCGATGCTCCAGGGAAAGCAACCTCAGCCTATTCACCCTCTCCCTACAGCTCAAATCTTCCAACCCTGGCAACATCCTTGTAAATCTTTTCTGAACCCTTTCAAGTTTTACAACATCCTTCCGATAGAAGGGAAACCAGATTTGCATGCAGCATTCCAAAAGTGGCCTAATCAATGTCCCGTACAGATGTAACATGACCTATCAACTATTATAGTCAATGCACTGACCAATAAAGGAATGTAAACCAAACACCTTCTTCACTCTCCTAGCTGCCTGTGACTTTCAAAGAACTATGAACCTGCGCTCCAAGGTCTCTTTGTTCAGCAACAAACCCATTAGTGTATAACTCCTGCTCTGATTTGTCTTTTCAAAATATAGCACCTCACATTTATCTAAATTAAACTCCATCTGCCACTCTTTGGCCTATTGACCCATCTGAACAAGATCCTGTGTACTCTGAGGTAACCTCCAATGTTGGTGTCATCTGCAAACTTACGAACTATACCTGCTATTTTCACATCCAAATCATTTGTGGAAATGATGAAAAACAATGGACCCAGCAGTGATCCTTTTGGCACACCATGGATCCAGGCCTCCAGTCTGAAAAGCAACCCTCCATCACCAACTTCTGTCTGCTATCTTTCAGCCAGTTCTCCATCCAAATAGCTAGTTCTCTCTGCATTCCATGATATCTAACCTTGCTAACCAGTCCACCATGAAGACCCTTGTTGAATGCCTCACTGAAGTTCATGTGGATCACAGCCACTGCTCTGCCCTCATCAATCCTCTTCAAACGCACAGAGTCATGCCGATTGCCCCTAAACAATCCTCACCTTTCCAAATATATGTAAACCCTATCCCTGAGGATTACCTCCATCAACTTTTCCACCATCAATCAGGCTCACTCATCTATAGATCCCTGGCTTTTCCTTACCACCTTTCTTAAATAGTAGCACCCCTTAGTCAACATTCAGCCTTCCAGCACCTCACCTATGAATATCGATGATACAAATATCTCAGCAAGAGGCCCAGCAATCACTTTACTTGCTTCTCACTGATTTCTAGGGTACACCTGATCAGGTCCTGGGATTTATCCATCTTTATGCATTTTGAGATGTCCACTGTAACATGAACATTTTTTAAGATGTCACCATCTCTTTCCCCACATTCTATATCTTACATGACCTTCTCCACAGTAAACACTGATGCAAAATATTTATTTAGTATCTCCCCATCTCCTGTGGTTCCACACATAGGCTGCCTTGCTGACCTTTGAGGGGCTCTGTCTCCCCAGTTAATCTTTTATCCTTAATGTATTTATTGAATCTGTTTGGATTCTCCTTAACCCGATTTGCTAGTGCTATCTCATGTTCTGTTTTTGCCCTCCTGATTCCCTTAAGTATATTCCTACTGCATTTATACTCTTCTCAGGATTCACTTGATTTCTGCTGCCTATACCTGACATATGCTTCCTTCTTTTTCTCAAATAAAACCTCAATTTCTCAAGTCATCCAGTATTCCCTGCACCTACCAGCCTTGCCTTTCACCCGAACAGGAACATACTGGGTCTGGACTCTCATTATCTCATGTTTGAAGGCTTCCCATTGTCCAGCCCTGTGTAGCTTTGAGTGAGAGTTTAGAGGTACAGACTCGATGGAGCGAAGGGCCATCTCTGTCCTGTATGATGTCATCACTCTATTAATTTGAATGTAAGGTTCTGATTATTTTTGTGTTTGTTTTGAGAAAATGTGACCGAGTGGAAGTTCCAGCTGTTGGTGCAGTCAGTATCAGCTTCAGGTTCTGTATTAGAGTACTCATTCACAGAGAGAATTTCCCAAATCAGTCATGTAACTGAATTAACAAGGAAAGCTGTGGGATAACAGTGTGCAGGAGAACAGCTCTCAAAAACTTAAACAGCATGAGGCATTGAACAACTGAATAACATCAGCAGAATGAAGGTCATCACTGAAAAGAATATGAAAAGGTATTTAGATATTGATAGGATTGATAGTGAGTGAAATATTGCAAGTATTGTTACTTGAAAGCATGAATGTTTGAGACTTAACAGGATCAGATCAATCCAGCCTTTGGGGTATTCAAATATAGCTGTAAATCTCAATGCTATCACATCATTAAAATAAACCTGCTGTCATAACTTGTTTGTTCAAAATGCATTAAAAAGTTTGAAGATATAATCATGGTTTCCCAGTGGAGATACCACACAATATAAAACAAAGTCTCTGGAACTGTGTCAGCTCCATCTCCGAGAGAATTCTACAATTCCAACAGATTGCCAGCAGCAGGAAAGGAAAGGTTGTGTCACAAACAACGAAATGCATCTTCTCAGGGAAAAGATCGGTAGAGTGTACGAGACCATCCTTGTTGTTGTTGGTGTTCCTGGTAAGAGTTGGAACAACTTATATAAACCACTGCATTGAATCATCCTTCTTTCTACAGATAACTGATAAATTATTATATTTCCATTCAGCAAGGCAAATCCCACTGTCAGACAATAGTGTCCTCACTGACTGAGTTTAAAGTGAATAGTTTGTCAGTTCGGAGGCTCCTCAGTAATGTGCAGCATTGTGTGTTTCCCTATACTGTGCAGAATGGGTTTATACTGAGGCCACATTGATGGGGTTTGACTGAACACCGGCCCTGGCTGGTCTAAAAAGGGTTTCGGAAGACCACCCTCTCTCTGTGGTAGTTCACAGCCTGCTGTCGGTCAGATGGGTTTTGTAACAACCCACCTCGCAGTGACACTTGGTGTTTCCCATTCCTTGATGGAAAGGGATTGTGTTGGTGGGTCTTGATCAGACAGCTCACTTCAAATGGGAGCCCAGAGACAACAGGGCAATGGGTGGGTTCAGCAGGTCATTAGGAATTAGGAAATAATGGGGACTGCTGATAGGGCGATGTGCTGGAAAAGGCACAGCAGGCAAGGTTGCATCTGAGGAGCTGGTGAAATCGACTGCTGCTGACCCAAAAACATCCTGAGTATATGACCGTGTTTCTGTGAGTAATCTGCTGCTCATGTTCTTCCCTATGTCCTTCAAAAGTTCAATGATTCATTGAGAGAGATTCTTTAAACTTCATATAACATGGAATAGCAATTACCTTTGTGTCATTACTTACAGTCTGGGCTCAGGCACCGAGAATGTTTCATTATTAACTTCAAATCTATTTTTTCCTTTCTCTTACAGTTAGTCTAGTGGTGATTGTAATCTTAGCTCGGGGCAAATGTGGTCTTTCTGTGTGCAGCACTCGTTATCTTGTGGCCATGACAACGTCAGATCTACTGTTCATTGTTTTTTATATCATCCTTCACCGATTTCGACAGTATTATTATCCACTGTGTTTCCTGCAAATCACTCCTGTTTGTGGTGTTATCTATGCCCTCAACCGCTTGACCATTGATTGTTCTGCATGGTTCACCATTGCTTTTTCCTTTGATCGATTTGTCGCCATTTGTTTACATGAGATGAAAACGAAGTACTGCACAGGGAAAACTGCAACCGGGGTTCTAGCAACAATCTGCATCTTCTTTTATTTAAAGAACATACCCAACTCCTTTGTGTATTACCCTGGAAAGATGATCAACAATGTTCCATGGTACTGTTATATCAGGCCTGGTTATTATGACGACCCTCGGTGGATAGGTTTTAGATATTTTGAGACTTTTTTAACACCAATGTTCCCATTCACTTTTATTGTCTTTATCAACATTCTGACTGTCAGACACATCTTCGAGGCCATTAAGGTGCGGAAGGAACTGAGAGGTCAGAGAAAAACAGAGAATGATCCAGAGGTAGAGAGCAGGAAGAATTCTGTGATTTTACTCTTTGCCATATCTGCCAGCTTCATACTTCTCTGGTTGTTGCATATTTTATATTTCTTTAATGCTGGTTATTCCTTGGATTCTGTTTCTTTTGGTCTCTTTGTTCAGATTGGATATATGCTGAGGAACTGAAGTTGCTGCACAAATGCACTTATTTATGTGGTGACACAGAAACATTTCAGAGACCAGTTAAAGTATACCATGTCATATCCAGTTAGAACAATAATTGAATTGGTGAATCAATCCAAGTAACTGAGAGCCAACATTAGGTGCAGCAGATAACGGGAGGAGGAGTCCACGTGAGGAATGGACCGAAAGGAGAAGGAGGAGCAGCAACATGATAACTCTCCTTTCCCAATGGTCAAGGAATGACTCGATCTAAGGGGCAAAATGTAAAGCCAGTGTAAAGTGCTGTCAGTAATCAGCAACAATTAGCAGGAAGTGGAGGAACAAAAGTAAAACCAAAAGAGGAATTAAATATACACAAAAGCTACATTTATCCCAAGTAATCCGTGCTCAGTGAGTGAAAAGGTTAGAAAAATAAATGATATGGAGGAAGGTGTAATCGTTCACTGCAGGAGAGAGGGAAATGCAATGACAGGCTCCTGGCCCCTCTTCCTCACTGAATTCTCTGAGCCACACATCTGGGCAAGTTTTTTAAAAAACGATAAGTTTCCTGTTGAAAAAGGAAATAAAATATTGTAAAGATTCTGTGTCTTTTGATTGCACCTTTATTTTCAACAATAATTTACTTTGTTTTCATTCAATTCCTCGTGTTGGTTCCTGGCAATCGCACTTTGAGATTTTCACATTGATCAACAGTCAAACCCAAAGAGCAAAGGAATTGGATCAGTTTCTGAATACATGTGGCTTTCATTCTCAAACAATAAAATGCAAAGCAGGAGGAGACAAAGGCAGTCTGGACTAAACCAGTTCTCTGACATCATCCCGTTTCTTTACTTGTTCCTTCCCATGAACCAGCTGATGCGTTGCCGGGGGAATCCAAGCCCAACCAGAGGGATTTCTGGACTCCCTCTCTGCACCCACCCAATGACCCAGCTCCCTCTCCGATTTCAGATGCTCCTTCAAATCTACCTCTTCATATAAGCTATCGTCCCCTGACCGAATATCACTTTCAGTGAATCAATATGAACTCTGTTTGATTTGTTATGATAAAGGTCTTTTTAACTATGTTTGGGGACTGTGTTGTGTTAAAGTGCACAGTGATGCTGCTATCCTGGTTAGTGTAGCTGGCTTCCAAACAGGTGACCTGGGTTAGATTCCTGACAATTGCAAGTTGAGATTTGTCACATTGATCAATAGGAAACCACAGACAAAAGGAATTGGATCAGTTTGAAAATATATTTGTTTTTTATTCCAAGACAATAAAGTGCAAAGTAGGAGTATACAAAGGCAGACTGGATGAAACTGTTTACCTGCTGCATTCTCTCACACCTCCTCCCTCCCTCCCCCTCTAATCCCACTGAGGTGGCTCTGGCTGTGCTCCATCCCTGGGGGAGGTATGCCCTGGGTAGAGGGAGCTGGGAGCTGACTGGATGAGCTGGGACTTGGGCAGAGAGGGGGCTTTCAGTGAGAGATTTGGGGATATTTCAAACAGGTTCTGGCAGCCATTTTCCCTTCAAAGATCAAAGAACAAAAACATTTCCAGCCCAGGAACAGGCCCTTCGGCCCTCCAAGCCTGAGCTGATCCAAAGCCTCCGTCTAAACCTGTTGCTCATTTCCTAAGCATCTCTCTCCCTCTACTCCCCACCTACTCATGCATCTGTCCAGACGCATCTTCAATGAATCTACTGTGCCTGCCTCTACTCCCTCTGCTCGCAACACCCACCACTCTCTGTGTGAAGTCCTTGCTGCATATATCCCTATTTAACTTTTCACCTCTCACTTTGAAAGTGTGACTTCTCGTTGTTAAATCCTTCACTCTGGGAAAAAGCTTATCTCTGTCTACCCTGTCTATACCTGTCATGATTTTGTAGACCTCAATCAGGTCTCCCCTCAATCTCCTTTTTTCTAATGAAAACTATCCTAACCTACTCAACGTTCACTGTGTACACTGAGCAGGGAGTGAGTATCTGTCGGTTTCTGTCTGTGTCTGTGTGTGAGAGTGTGGGGAATGGTTGAATCTCAAAAGCAAGCCTCTGGAGCAGAGTCTGTCCTGAATGGGTGAGAAAGAGTGTGAGAGACCATCGCAAGAGCTTAGACCAACTGGAATGGTGAATATCAATTGTTAAATCGCACCATATCTTTCCTTAGCACGTGCTTATATCTGTCTGATTTTTCCTCTTTTCTCTCCCTATCTCTCTCTTTGCCTCTGTCTCTCACCCTCTGTCTGTATCACGCATCTCTCTCTCCCTCTCAACCTTTCTCTCTCACACTATCTCTCTCTCTCTCTCTATCTTACTGACAGCCTCTTCTTTTGTATTTTTCTCTCCTGTCTCTTTTTCCCACCTTTATCTGTGTTCTTTCCCATTCTCTTGCTCTTTCTTCTTCTCTCATTTCTCTCTCTCTTTCCTTCTCCTCGTTTCCTTCCCTGGTTCTGTTGTTCAATCCTGAGATGGAATCTGCACCTGCCCCTCTTCAATATTGGACAATCCCGCGCTCCACCCCCCCCCCCCCACCGCACATTTAGCCCCTGTCCCCCTCCATGGCCCCTGTCCCCCTCCATGGCCCCTGTCCCTGTCCCCCTCCATGGCCCCTGTCTAATTGCCCTCCCTTGTGCAGCTTCATCAATCCTGATCTGTCCCTCTGTAGTTCCTCCATTATACACCCACTGTACATAAAAGCCCTCGGTATCTCCATCCATCAACAATACCTTTCCCCGTGCTGTGTCCCAGCCCATGAGCTGGAGGGCAAAGTGAGCGTGTGCAGAGACTAACGTGTGCTTTGACTGCGTACCATAATGTCATGGAGTCATTGAGTCATACAACACAGGGACAGACCCTTCGGACCAACCAGGCCACGCTGACCATGTTCCAAAACTAAACTATTCCCACCTGCTGCGCTGGGCCCATATCCCTCCAAACCTTTCCTATTCGTGAACTTGTCCAAATGTATTTTAAACATTGTAACTGTATCTACATCCACCATTTCCTCTGATAGTTCATTCCACATCCAAAATTCTAAAAACATTGCCCCTCATGTCCTTTTTCAATCTTTCTCCTCTCACCTTAAAAATATACCCCCCAGGTTTGAACTCCCCACCCAAGGGAAAAGACCCTTATCATTCATCTTGTCTGTGCCCCTCATGATTGTTTAAACATCAATAAGGTTACCCCTCACCCTCCAATGCAACAGCCCATGTCTATATCTCAAACCCTCTCTTCCTGACAACATCTTGGTAAACCTTTACTGAACCCTCTCCACTTTAATAATATCCTTCCTATAACAGGGCGATGAGAATTGCACACATTAATCCAGAAGAGGCCTCATCACTGTCCTGTACAAGTTCAATATAATGTCAGAACTCCTATACTCAAAGGTCTGAGCAATGAAGGCAAGCATGCTAAACACCTTCTTAACCACCCTGTCTGACTGGGATACAAATTTCAAAGAAGTATGTCCCTGAACCCTGAGGTCTCTCTCTGCTCTCCCACACCACCCAGGGCACTACCGTTAACTCCTGTCCTTGTTTGTATTACCACAATGTAATACCTGGTGGCAATGCTCCTGGCATTGAAGTAGACACACTTCAAACCAACTTCTTGCTTGCCGGGCCATCTTGTGTCCCTGAAACTTGATATCGGACCTCCCTACTCTTAACCTCTTCTATACTTGAACTTATACTTGGAGAGGGTGCAGAGAAGATTTACCAGGATGTTGCCTGGAATGGAGAATAGGTCGTACGAGGATAGGTTGAGAGTTCTCGGCCTTTTCTCGTTGGAACGGCGAAGGATGAGGGGTGACTTGATAGAGGTTTATAAGATGATCAGAGGAATAGATAGAGTAGACAGTCAGAAACTTTTTCCCCGGGTACAACAGAGTGTTACAAGGGGACATAAATTTAAGGTGAAGGGTGGAAGGTATAGGGGAGATGTCAGGGGTGGGTTCTTTACCCAGAGAGTGGTGGGGGCATGGAATGTGCTGCCCGTGGGAGTGGTAGAGTCAGAATCATTGGCGACCTTTAAGCGGCAATTGGATAGGTACATGGATGGGTGCTTAATCTAGGATAGATGTTCGGCACAACATCGTGGGCCGAAGGGCCTGTTCTGTGCTGTATTGTTCTATGTTCTATGTTCTATATACAATTATGGTTCCAATCCCCCTGCTGGATTAGTTTAAACCCACCCCAATAACCTTAGCAAATTTCCCTCCCCAGGATATTGGTACCCCTCTGGTGCAGATGAAGACCATCCTGCTTGTAGAGGTCCCACCTACCCCAGAAAGAGCCCCAATTATTCAAGAATCCAAAACCCTCCCTCCTGCACCATCCCTGTAGCCACGTGTTCAACTCCTCTCTCTCCCTATTCCTTGCCTCACTAGCACACAGCACGGGCAACAAACCAGAGACAACAACTAGTTCGTCCAAGCTCTAAGCTTCCATCCTAGCTCCCTAAATTTCTGCCTTCAATCTCCATCTCTCTTCCTACCTATGTCATTGGTGCCAATGTGGATCATGACTTGGGGCTGTTAAGGATCCCCCTTAAGGATCCCAAAAACACGATCAGAGACATCACGAACCCTGGCACCTGGGAGGCAACACACCAACCGTGATCTCTCTCACCCCCACAGAACCTCCCATCTGTCCCCCTAACTATAGAGTCCCCAATGACTACTGCTCTGCTCCTCTTTCCCCTTCCCTTCTGAGCAGCAGGGACAGACTCTGTGCCAGAGCCTGTGCCCCACTGCTTTCCCCTGGTAAGTCATCCCCCCAAACAATATCCAAAATGGTATACTTATTGTTGAGGAGAATGGCCACAGGGGTCCCTGCACTGCCTGCCAGTTCCCTTTCCGTCCCCTGACTGTAACCCATCTGCCTTTTTCTTGTACCTGAGGTGTGACTACCTCCCTGTAACTCCCTCTGCCTCCTGAATGATCTGAACTTCATCCAGCTCCAGCTCCAGTTCCCTAACGTGGTTTTCAAGGAGCTGGAGTTGAGTGCACCTCCGCAGATGTGGTCAGCAGGGACACTAGTGGTGACCTTTACCTCCCGCATTCTGCAGGAGGAACATTCAACTGCCCTCTCCTCCATTTCCATGATTCTAAATTCCCAAAGAAACTGTTGAAAAATAAGGAATAAAAAATAAACTTGTTACCTTACCAATTTGGCGCACAGAACCTTTTTTTTTGGTTAGAGGAGGAGGATGGGTGGAAGACACTACCCGAATAGTGTTATGGGCAACGCAACCACACAAATATATGACATCCTAGAAGTCCTTCGCTCCTCCCTCACAACTCTCCGCAAATGAAGGTCCAACTCCCGAGGTAAGTCCCTTTTAATGCGGGAAAACTCACCCTTCTCAGCAGCCCTTTCTTCACCACTCCTCCTCTCCTCACAGCTCTGGCAAAATGGAGACGTGGACTTGCCTGACTTTCTTTCTTCGAAGGATCACACACCCATCTTGAACTATCTTCTTGTATACACAGAGAAATGCTTGCTACTTGTTTTGAGATTTCATGCCAATTTATTTTCATAACATTTTTCTTGTTTTTCATTTTATACAATCTGCCTCTTATTCCGAAAATAAGCATTCCAAATCGGGCCTACACTAGTTCTTGCCAGTTTGAATTTTCTAGTTTGTGATTGAATACTCTCCTTGACAGAATCTTTAAACTGTGGGTTGTTCATCTTCTTATTGAGTCCTTCTTTTTGAACAGAAACAATCATTGCTGAGCGTTATGAAATATCTATTTAAGTGTCTGACCCTATATTTTTACATCCCGCTTTAGGTTAGATGTAAGACAAAATCTGCAATGAAAATGCTTGATTCTTTTCAATCTTTCAAGAAGATCTTCTCCATGTGGCCCGAACACATGATCAGCCGAGAGTAACTCCATTCTCCCAGTTTCCCTGTCTCTCTGTTATTTCTGTTTGATGATGCCACATTCCAGTGGGAAACCTCTGACATGGCTTCGCTTTCCCTCAAATGAGAAATCCTCCCCCGCCCCAACTCTGGTGGACCGGACTTCCATCTGTGACGGACCCACCTCCTGTGCTTATACCCTCACCCCTTCACCTCCTTTCCAGAACAATGATGGAGATTCCCTTGTCCTCACTTTCCACTGCACTCACTTCCACATTCACACAATCATCCCCGCCCACTTCCACCACCTCCTGCAGGACAGCACCATCAAACACATTGTCCCCTCTCATCCCTTGTCAGCATTCTTAAACACAGGTGAGGTGCCAGAGGGCTGGAAGGTTGTTCATGTTGTCCCCCTGTACAAGAAGGGTAGTAAGGATATTCCAGGTAACTACGAACCAGTGAGCCTGACGTCAGTGGTGGGAAAGTTTCTGGAGAAGATCTGGGGGTTAGGATCTATTTATATTTAGAAAAGAATGGGCTCATCAGTGATAGGCAACATGGTTTTATGCAAGGGAGATCGTGCCTTACCAACTTAATAGAGTTACTTGAGGAAGTGACCAAGTTGACAGGTGAAGGAAGGGCAGTTCATGTCATATACATGGACTTTAGTAAGTTGTTTGATAAGGTTCCCCATGGTAAACTAACAGAGAAAGTGAAGTCACATGGTGTGCAGGGTGTTCTAGCTAGGTGGATAAAGAACTGGTTGAGCAACAGGAGGCAGAGAGTAGTAGTTGAAGGGAGTTTCTCGAAATGGAGAAAGGTGACCAATGGTGGTCCACAGGTGTCAGTGTTGGGGCCATTGTTGTTTGTGATATACATAAATGATCTGGAAGAGGGCACTGTTGGTCTGATCAGCAAGTTTGCAGGTGACATGAAGATTGGTGGAGTAGCAGAAAGCATAAGGGACTGTCAGACAATACAGGAGGGTATAGATAGATTGGAGAGTCGGGTGGAAAAGTGGCAGATGGAGTTCAATGAGGTGATGTATTTAGGCAAGTCTAATTCTAGAGTGAATTATACAATGAATGGAAGAGCCTTGGGATGGGCAGAGAGATCTGGGAGTGCAGGTCACTGTACCCTGAAGGTTGCTGCACAGGTGGATAGAGTGGTCAAGAAGACAGACAGTATGCTTGTCTTCATTGGATGGGGTATTGAGTATCAGAGCTGACAAGTCATGTTAAAATTGTACAAGACATTGGTTTGGCCACATTTAGAATACTGTGTACAGTTCTGGTCGCCACATTACCAAAAGGATGAGGATGCTTTGGACAGGGTGCAAAGAAGGTTTATGAGGATGTTGCCTGGGATGGAAGGTGCGAGCTATGAAGGGAGGTTGAGTAGGTTAGGTCTGTTTTCATTAGAAAGAAGGAGATTGAGGGGGGATTTGATTGAGGTTTACAAAATCGTGAAGGGTACAGACAGGGTGGATAGAGACAAGCTTTATCCCAGGGTGAAGGATTCAATAATGAGAGGTCAAGCTTTGAAGGTGAAAGGTGAAACATTTAAAGGGGATACAGGGGGCAAGTACTTCACACAGAGGGTGGTGGGCGTTTGGAATGCGTTGCTAGCAGAGGTGGTAGAGGCAGGCACGGTAGATTCATTTAAGATGTGTCTGGACAGATGCATGAGTAGGTGGGGAGCAGAGGGATACAGATGCTTAGGAATTGAGCGACAGGTTTAGACAGTACATTTGGATTGGCTCAGGCTTGGAGGGCTGAAGGGCCTGTTCCTGGATTGTAACTTTTCTTTGTTCTTTGATCTTTGTTCTTTTTCATAAGGTCCGTTCCCTCAGAGACACCCTCCATCACCCCGAACACTTCCCCACTCCCCCATGGCACCTTCCCATGCAATTACAGAAGCTGCAACACTTACCTATTCACCTCTTCCCTCCTCACTATCCAAAGCCCGGAGCACACCTTCCAGATGAAGCAACATTTTATTTGGACCATTTCAATCCGGTCTCCTGTCACTGTTGCTCACAATGCAGTCTCCTTCACATTGGGAGACCAAACAGAGATGACTTTGGGGAACCCTTCCACTCTGTCTGTCAGACATTGCTTCCCATTTCAATAACCTCCTTGCTCTCATGCTAACATTTCAGTCCTGGCCTGCTGCAATGTCCCACTGAAGCACAATCCAAGCTTGAGTAACACCTCACTTCACACTTCGGTACGTTACAGCCTGTAGGAGTTAATATTCAATTCCATAACTTCACAGCCTGACCACATTTTGACTGCTTTCTACATTTTTAATGCATTCTCTCTCATGATCTCCCTATGACCTTGTCTTGTCTGTGTCTTGTTTATCTTGCACTCAATGGTGAGAACCGATTTCCTCCCAGTCCCACCTTAATCTATGGTGAGGAGGTGCCTGTGTTGGACTGGGGTCGACAAATCATACAACAGAAAATTGTGTGGTTCAGATGAACATGTTAAAGGATTTTGTGTGATATGATAAATTGGAGGTGTGACACTATGAAGGGAGAATGAAGATATTAAAATTGAAGTGTTCCTCCATCAGAAACCAGAGTAGGTCACTGAATACAGGGACGATGGGTGAATGGGTCTCGGTGTGAACTGGGGGACAGGAAGCCGAATGAATTGCAGATATTGCAGCTCAGACTGGTCATTCATGTGGTGCTGTAGACCACAACAGCAACAGATTCAGGTTTAACCACAATCTGTAACTTTTCTCCCAGGATAATCCCTCCACCTACCATTGCCATCAATCCATGGTTCAGTGAAGAGTGTGGGTGAATATGCCAGGGTCAAAACCGTGTCTACTGAAAACTGATGGCAGCCCCATTAAAGCTACTGCACTTGGCTGTTTGCATTCCAAGCAGCAGAACTAACATCTGATAGAGAGGGTGAAATGATCCCAATACCAATTGACCAATGATCATGTCCCATCCCGTCATAAATAGTGATAGACAGTTAAACAACTCACTGGGGGGGAGGGCTGCACAAACATCCCCACCCTGAATAACGGAACAGCCCTGTACATCAGTGTAAAAGACAAGGATGCAGTATATGTACCATCCTCAGTCAAAACTATTGAATGGGTGATTCATCTCTCCCTTTTCATGATACCTCGAAGTCAGTTAAGAGTCACCTATATTGTCGAACTTCGCCTCTATGCACTTTTCCCAGACAATGTACATATCTCTTAATGTGATTAACAACCATAAAAATATAAAATAGTAACTGCAGTGGCCCCTTCAGTCTATCGATTTTTTTCTCCATTCAATATAAAGGTAGCTGATCCTTCATTTCCCCACCATACTCCTGCTCTCTCACTATCCCTTTAGTATCTAGAGAGCCCAAGTTACATTCAGGGCCTTGGCTTCCATGGCCTTATGTGGTAGAGAATTCCCCAGGTTCATCAGTCTCAGTGCAGACATTTATTCTCATCTAAGTGCAGAGTAACCTGCCTGTACCTAATGCCAGCCAATGTTGGTGTCAAATGCAAACTTATTCATCACAGTCCCCACAAATTACTCCCTCCGCCCACCCTCCACATTCATGAGTACCACAAATAATATGGGACATAGCACTGATCGCTGTGGTACACCCACCGGACACTGGTCTCCAGCCACACAGACAGCCTTCTACCACCATGCTCTGTCTTCTGCCACGATGACAATTTTGGATGTAACTTGCCAAGGCACCATGAGACTTTACTTTGTTTCAATTTCCCATGTGGGACTTTCTCAAGATCTTGCTAAGAATCAAGATGAATGGCTTTCTTGAAAATGTGTCACTCAAATCTGTTAGGCAAGACTACCCTCTGAGAAAGTTCATGCTGTCTCTCCCTGATCAAACCTGGCCTTTCCAAACGGAGATTGATTTGCTCCTTCCCTACTTTTTTCCAATACTTTCCATGACACTGATCTGATATTCACTGTGGGACCACACCAGCTGTTCTCCATCCCTCTGGCACCACATCAGTGACAAAAGCTGACTTAAAACTTTTGGTCAGGCCTTTTCCTCTGTCGTCTCTCCCACAGTGTCCTGTGACACAAGTCATTCAGACCAGGGAATGTGACCAATTGCATACCAACTAAAACCATCAACCCCTTCTCACATTTTATACCAATCTGTTGAAGAACTTCATAGTCCACCTTCCTGAATGCTGTACTTGCACCCTCCTTCTCCCAAGTAAAACAGATGTGAATCGCTCATGTAAGGATCTGCCAATGGTCATCAGCTTCACACACAGATTGCCTTGATGGTTTTTAATGGGCTCTAATTGCTCCCTGGTTCTCTGCTCTGCTTGATGTGCATGTGGAATATTTTGGGATTCTTCCTAATCTTGCCTGCCAGCACTTATCCATGTCTCTGTGTTAGTCAGGCTCCTCTGCCGTGATCATGCCTCATTCTTTTGAACCTCTCAATAGCACAGGCCACGTTTCCTCATCAGACAGTTTTCCCTCCTGAGGAATTAATCTGGAGAATCTCCATTGTACTTTGTCTGTACTCAGCATATTCTTCCTCAGATCAGGAGACCAGAACACAACACTCCAGATATAGTTTCCCCAACACTCTCTACAACTGATGCAGGATGTATTTACTTCAATATTCCAAATCCCTTTCAATGAAGGCAAACCTAACTTTTATTTTTCCATTTGCACATGTTCTTGCCAATACTCTCATCTTTAACTTTATTTGCGAACTCACTGTGTGAGGTCTTCAAAAATCATCCGGAAAACACATCTATACCATCTCTCTGGTTCTCCATTGTCCATGTTTACAAGTAACATCTTCAAATAATTTGAAAAACATTTCTCAGTAATGATTTCCCTTTCATAAATGCATAATCATTCTCTCCAATTTTCCTGTTACATTCTAAATATCTAAGATCACATTCTTTATCATAGAATCTAACCGATTCCTGACCGTGGATAACAAGTTACCAAATCTGTAGGTCACCAATCTCCTTCTTCTTCCCTTCTCAAATAGTCGGATTAAGTTCATAACATTCCGGTTATCCAAGAGTTTTGGCCAGTAGCATTGATTTTCCTGTTCCTTGGAGGCTGCCTGACCTGCTCTGCTGTTCCAGCTTCACATTTGTTGACTCTGACTTCCAATATATGCAGTCCTTATTGTCTCCCAGGTTAATCACCTTCCACTTACCCAGAATGGACTCCTGCCTTTGCGAATGACCAGAGTAAAACACAATGCTGTCCAACGCAATCAATGTTTCTATTGCTGCTTTCTCCGGAATTCTGGGATGAAGTACATTTCGTCTGTCAGACTTAGCAATGCTTAATCCAGCTTTGTTTCCAAATCCTACCTCCTCCCTGATAAGGAAGGGTTTTATTTTCTTTATTTGCACAAGGCCCACAGTCACTTGGTGTTTCTGGGGGATTTCCTGAATCTTACTCCATGAAGACAGACACAAAGTAGCTGTTTATTTTCCCAGTAATTTCCATGTTCTCTTCAATAATTTATCCTGTCCACACATTCACTACTCCACATTGGACTTTGTTTTCCTTTTCCCTTCAAATAGCGATGGAAGCTTTTTGTCCATTTGTTTGTATCTTGTCTGCATTCACATTCTCCCTTTGATTTTCCGAGCAGTTTCTTGGTCCTCCTTTGCTGGGTTCTAAATTTCTCTGAATTCACTGTCATAAAATGATACCTAATATTTTAATTAGCCTCTTCCTTTAATGTAATAATAAATATTAATGTTTTAAAAACAGTTCACATCACAGAAGAAGATGTTCTGGAGGCTTTCAGGAATACAAAGATGGGACTGGGTCCAATGCATCCCACTCAAGATGTGCACAGTCAGGGAGGGAATTACGGGGCCCCTTGCAAAATGTTTTCATCATCTATAACTACGAGTGAGGTGCCTGATGACTGGGCAGTGTCTAATATTGTGCCTTTGTTTCAGAAGGGTTATAAGGAGAACTATCGAACCTGTGAGACTGACATCTGTTGTGGTTAAATTGTTGGAGGTGAGCTTAAAAACTAAGGTTTTTGGATATTTATGGAGGCAGAATTTGATTCAGGATAGTTGGCATCCTTTTGTATGAGGAAAATTGTGTCTTGCAAATGTAATTAAGTTTTTTGAAGAAGTTATCTAAAAGGTGGATGAGGGCAGAGCAGTAGATGTTGTTTACATGGACTTTAGTAAAGATTTTGACCAGGTTCCACAAAGTAGACTAATTAGTGAAGTTCGATCACATGGGATTCAGAGTGATCTTGCCACTTGGTTACAAAACTGGATTAACGTCAGGAGACAGAGTAATGGCAGAGGATTGTTCACCCATAGAGGGCAGTATGTCAGGAGTCTGCGCTCTGTTGTTGCCGTCCTTGGAAAATAGATGCTGAGTTGTTGCAACTGACAGCAGCTGGAGTAGGTTGAGGCCTAGAGTCTTGGAGATTCTGGCCTGGACACTAATTTCTTGGAGGGGCTGAACATTTATAGTGAGTGGCTGTATGTTGGAGCCTGGGGCCTGGAACTATTTGGAGCCTGGACCATCTCCTCATTGCTGCTGCTTTGTGACTGTAACCTATTGCTGCCAGGGACTATTGCTCTGGGCATTGGGGAACAACTGCTTTGCACCTGTGGTTTGGGTAGCAGGTCAGGGCATGGTTGCCTGGGCGACTGGACTGGCAGGTCAAGCCTAACAGGACTCTCTCAGTTTCCTTTACTGACTATTTGTGTGAGGAGAGGTGTTGGTCTTGGTTTGGGAGGGGCGACGGTGATCACAGGACTCTGTAAAACAACACCCAGGGTGGGGCCCAGTCATTCCTAGTGGGGGTGGATGCATCTTCCACCTCCCCCACCAGCCCTTCCTGGGGCATCGTCACCCTTTCCTTATTTAAAAAAAACACAGCTCGGGACGAAATGTTACATTCACCCCAACATGACCATTAAGACCAGTCAGCGGCCTTGGTGGGGCTAGTCTGGGTCCCCCACCATTGTCACTACATCAAAGATGTAGGGAAGGCAGTGTTCTTCCTGAAGACTGAGCAGGTGGTGCAACTCACCCTGGAGAAGGGCCTTACTGTCACTAGGATGTTATTGCGTGTTGACCCTCTGGAGGTAATTTCCCAGAGGATCATTTTGACGAACATCCTGGCCTTTGTTCCATTTGATTTACTTCCATCGCACCTTCACCAGCTCGGGGAGATGATGTCGGGGATGGTGTCAGTACTGATTGGTCTAAAGGAGGTCTTTGTTTACCAGGCATTCTGGTCAGTGAAGGCTGTGCGGTGTCATGCCTGCAAGGAGGTGGGACTACTCTGGAGGAACTGGTCTGCCTTGAAGACCGCTGCCAACACCCAAGCGACCAATCATGATCAGTGAGTGAGCAGATGGTTCCTCCATTTGCAGTGCCCTCTGTGTGTGGAGGGGGAAAAGAGTCCCTCCCCCACTCAGTAAGTTAGTTCTCATTCTTTTGTTGTTGCTGGTAACCCATTCATAGCTAGCCTCAACGTCAAAGGCAGCAGGAAGGCCGAGCGCAGATATCATATCCTTCGCTCCTCAGGGAATGAATCTACACAGTGAGCCTCCTGCAATAAATCCTGACTGTATCAGGAGACAAAGCTACATGGCTCCTGGAGTGGCAGGGAAGGGTCTTCCTGAGTCACTGGCCTCCAATTCTGGAGGGCTGGCTATCTTGTTGGCCTCTTTTCCCAGCTGGAGATCTTGAGGGTCAAGGTGACCCAGCCATCTGCTCCAACTCATGGTTCATTTCAGAGGCTCAATGATTCACTTCATGAAGGTATCTGCAGCTTAGATGGTGCATGAGCATTTAGGACAAGGAAGCATCTAGTCTTCTTCCCTCCATCAGTGAGGGGGAGCCCATCCTTCTCAGGGAACATTTAAATTGCCCTCTCAGGAGGAGGGGCCATGGAGATACCCAGAAGAGCTCAGCATCGATGGGCAAGTTGAGAGACTTGGTAGATGCCTGGTGAAATGTACACTGGATTCCATTGCCATCAACTTTGTGAGGCCTGGGGTTGGAGTGTCCAGGACTGACCGTCTGTACATTTTCAGGGCGTACACCTTCTGTGTTCTGAAGGCCTCGATGTGTCAGGAGGTGATCTCCGGTGACAACCTGGTGCGAGTGGAGCTCAGTCCGTTCCATACCTGGGCGAGGTCAGGGTATTGACACTTCAACACCCTGCTGTTGGGGCACAAGCTGTTCTGGGACTTGTTTTGCTACTTCAGGACTGGTTGGAGAGGGAAGCAGGGGGAGCTTCCCCTCCTTGAGGGATGTCAGCAAGACTCACATCCATGTCTTCTGTCAGGGGTGCACATGGGTGTCAATGAAAAGTTGGAAATCCAGGATCATGGAGTTGGAGAAGGAGGTGTTTGATCCAGAGTTATGTTGCGGTCAGCCGGACATGGACCTGGCCCTATGGGATGGTGCATGAAGAGCAGAAGGCTGTGCCCCAGGGTCTGGATCCCTTTGGGTCCTGGAGTGCGTACATGAGTTCGTGAATCCAGTTCCATTGGGATCTTGACCGCGGCTCCCATTTCTTCTACTCGCTGGAAAAAAGGCATGGGCTCCACCAGCAGCTCCTTGTGCTGCTAACTGCTGATGATCCCTTGTCTCAGATAGAAGTGGCATCAGGGCCCAAGTCAGGGTCTATTCCTGCTCTGTTCTCTCCAGATCTGTCCAGCGAGGAAGCTGACAAGGTTCTGTGGGACAACCTGCCGCAGGTCAGCTGTAATGGTGCCAAGAAACTCAATGCCCCTCAGAGCTTGGAGGAACTAACCGGTGCCCTCCAGCATTTTTACAGAAACAGGACCCCAGGGGCTGGCGGGAAGTTCCTCAGGGCATTCTGGGATGTCCTGGGGGGGTGGGGTGGAGGTGAAAATGTGTGAGTCCTGGAGGTTTGGTCCTTTCTTGGGGCAGGGTCACCACCAGTCTGTTATCTAAGAAGGGGACCTCTGTTTGTTAAAGATCTGGATCATCCACAATAACATCTTCTTGGGACGGAATGTGATCGATTATTCCCAAAGGATTGGCCTGTTGCGTATTTTTCTCCTTTGATCAGGGATAGATGTTTAACAGAGTGGATCGAGAGTATCTGCTCAGGACACTGTGAGCTTTTATGTTCGGAATGTGCAGGTCACTCAGACCTGACTCTGTACACTGCCGCAGAGTGTCCGGGAAAGGTTAACAGGTCCCCGAAGGTAGCCTTGTGCTTTGGGAGAGCAGTGGGTCAGGCCTGTCCCCTGTATAGGCCGGTTTTCCTCTCTCTGCATGGTCCCACTCCTGTATAGTTTACATTAAGCTGCTTTCAGGTATGGCTCTGCATGGGCTGGGGCTCGAGCTGGGTTTTCTTGGTGTACACCGATGACTCACTCCTCATGTTCACAGAGCTGCAGAGGATGGGAAAGTGCAAGGAGGTCCACTCAGCAATGTCCTCTGCAAGGATCACCTGGAGCAAGGCGCTTGGACCATTTGGTCGGACTGTGACAGATGGACGCCCTGCCAGATGAGCTCCGGTGCTTCAGGGGGAATTACCACTCACCTCCTCGACCTGGGAGTCTTTCATTGGCCAGCTGAGGAATCCTGGCTGGCAAATTGGCCCATGTTGGTGACCCAGGTAACCACTCGCCCAGCACAGAAGACAGGACTGCTCTGAATGTTGTCTTACAGGGCATGAGTGATGGCCAGAAACCAGCTGGTGGCTGCCATGTTGGGTACCGCCTGGTCACATTGGCCCCTCCCCCTAGCTTTGTCACCCACCCCATACAGATAAATCTCACTGGGGATTTTCTGGGCCTAGGGGGTAACACCAGGTCACTGCTGCGGTTCTGGGTCTCCTGCTTGAGGAGGGTGTTCAGGCGCTGGTGTGAGTTTGTACCCATAACTTTCCACCTTCAGACCCTGCAGCGATACCTTCACATCGAGCCTCCTCCAAGATGGTGGGCCCTGATCATGTATTTCTTCTGACAGGTGTGCGGCCTCTGTTAGGACATGTAGTTCCTTTCCGAGCAGTGGTCCCAGACTTGGGTCTTGTTCCAGGAATTGCCTGTCTTCTACCTGGACCTGATCACAGTCTGGGATACAGTTGGCTCACACCGGAGCTCTCCCTCTATGGCAGTATCGGCTCTCATCAGGGAACCGCTGCTCGGGAACAGGTTCCTCCTTGAACATGGATTGTGCTGGCTGAGGGAGGAAAGAACTTGGGGTGCAGGGTTGGACAGCAGAGGAGCAGGCCTGTTAACGCCGGCACAACTGACTGCAAAGGCATCAGTCCATCTCCAGTTCACGATCCGAGCTATCCATAACCTCCAGACAAGGCACTCGGCCGTGACACCTCATACACACTCGAGGTGACTCAGGCATGTGGTGGGCTTCCCGAAGAACTTCTAACTTCCTGTCCATCCAGAATTCAAGATTGGGCCCATTCCACAGACCCTCCCTTGTACTGCGGTGCCCCACCATCTGAGCAATCTCAGGGATATCCTCCTTTAACTGCGTTTGTTAACCATCGTGAGTCACCTTTTCCTTTTGCCGTTTGCACTTTGGAGGGATCTGTGTATATTCTATATCTTACCAAGACTGGTACACAGGGAAATCTGGAGGCTCATGAGCCCGCAGGCTCCTGTTCCCCAGGAACGGAAGAAGTTGACTCACTCCTGACCTGCATGTTATCCTGGCAGAGAAAGGTAATTGGCTTCTTCCAAACAGAAATATAGGAATGAGTTGCAGGAGTGGGCCAATCAATAAAATCTTGGCTGATCTGATTGTGACTCCTCATTCTATTTTACAGAGTTTCCTCTCTCTCCAGCTTCTGCTTTGTTGGTCAGGTTACAGATCCAGATGCTGTAACTACAGTCACCATGACTTATCAGGAGTGGGTCACTAAATCCTCTGGTCTGCCTGAATGTTCACTGCAGCTTTGGAGTGGCATGGTGGCTCAGTAGTAGCACTGCTGCTTCACAGCACCAGGAACCCAGGTTCTAGTCCACCCTTGGGGACTGTCTGGGTGGGGTTTGCACATTCTCCCTGTGTCTGTGTGGATTTCCTACCACAGTCCATAGATGTGTGAGTTAAGTGGATTGGCCACACTATATTGCTTATCGTGTCAGGGATGTGCAGGCTCAGTGGATTTGCTATGGGACATGCAGGGTTGCAGGTTTAGGGGTGGTGGCCTATTCTTCAGAGGGTCAGTGTGGACTTGATGGACTGAATGGCCTGCTTCCACACTGAAGGGGTTTTATGATTTGAGAACACAATCTTGAGGAAAGTATAATTAAATCAAATACCTCTCAACTCAAAGTTAGAAGCCTGGTCTAAATCAATACCGTCGAGGGGAATCCTCATGTTACTGAACGCATGGTCAGCAGAGAGTTACTAACACAGGCGTTCCATGGACAGGCACAGAACAAGTTTCAAAGACGTGTCTCAAAGCTGCTGAAATCCCCTTGGCGATCTGGATACAGAATTGGCTGGCCCATGGAAGACAGAGGCTGGTGGGAAATGGGAAGTATTCAGCCTGGAGCTTGGTGAACAATGGTGCTCCACAGGGATCCATTCTGAGACCTTTGCTCTTTGTGATTTTTGTAAACGATCTGGATGAGGAAGTGGGAGGGTGGATTAGCAAGTTTGCTGATGACATGCAGGTTGGTGCAATGGTGAACAGTATGGAGGGCTGTGGTAGGTTGCAATGGGGCATTACCAGGATGCAGAGCTGGGCTGATAAGTGGCAGATGGAGTTCAACCTGGAAAAGTGTGAGATGATTCATTTTGGAAGTCAATATTGAATATAGAATACAGGGTTAAAGGCAGGATTCTTGGCAGGAACAGAAGGAGCTTGGGTTCTGTGTCCATAGATCCCTCAAAGTTGTCACCCACGTTGTTGGGTTGTTAAGAAGCTGGATGGTGTGTTTGCTTTCATTAGCAGGGGGATTGAGTTTAAGAGCCATGAGGTTATGCTGCAGCTCTACACATCCCTGGTTAGAACATACTTGGAATATTGTGTTCAGTTCTGGTCGACTCATGATGAGAAGGATATGGAAGTTTCTGGAAAGGGTGCAGTGAAGATTTATCAGGATGCATGCCTGAACTGGAGGGCATGTCTTATGAAGAAATGTTGAGGGAGCTAGGGCTTTTCTTATTTGAGCAAAGAAGGATGATAGAGTTGTGCAAGATGATGAGAGGCAATGAAAGAATGGATAGCCAGAGACTTTTTCCCAAGGTGGAAATGGCTATCACAAGGGTGAATCATTTTAAGGTAATAGAGGAAGGATTAGGGGAGATGTTAGAGGTCGATTCTTTACACAGAGTGTGGTGGGTGTGTGGAATGCACTGCCAGCGGTGGGAATAGAGTCAGAGACATTAGGGACATTTAACCGACTCTTGTAGAGACACATAGAAGATAGAACAATGAAAGTATGTCACTTAGTTTGAACTTAGGGTGGAAAAAAAGTCGGCACTACATCAAGGGCTGAAGGCCTGCCCTGTGCTGTACTGTTCTAGGTTTTATGTTAACAGCACAAGTTCAATCCCTACACTGGCTGAGATCACCATGAAATTCCCACCTTCTCAATCCCGCCCCTCCACTGGTTAAACTCACGACCAACTGTGTCTCTGAGAGAGCAGCCCTATGGTTCACTGGGACTAAAGCAACTTTACTGAAGGAATATAATCCAAGTCAGGATTGTGAGTGGTTTGGAAGGGAACATGCAGGTCATGGTGTTCTCATGCATCTACTGCCTTTGTCTTTAGGAAGGTAGTGGCCATAGATGTTGAAGATGATGTCTACGGAGCATTGTTGCTTATTGTCAATGACACTCAATGCTGCTACTGAACGCTGGTTGTGGATGGACTGAATGTTTGTAGATGTGGTGCCAATCAAACTGGTAACTTCATCGTAAAAGAGAAAATGTTGGAAAAACTCAGCAGGTCTGTTGTAACTGTGAAGAGAGAAAGAGAATGAATGTTTCTAGTCCAACATGACTCCTGATCAGCACTGTTCTGAAGAAGAATTATATTGGACTCCAAAGGTTAACTCGATATTTCTCTCCACAGGTGTTACCAGGTTTGCTGAATTTCTCCTGCACTTTCTGATTTCATTTCGGATTTTGGGTGTCTGCAACATTGTGCTTTTCTATGGCTGCTTGGTCATGCTGGGATCCCATTTCCTGAGGGATCTTGGAGATATTTCCATCCAGGCAAGTGGGGAATATTCCATCACACCCCTGACGTGTGCCTTGGAGATGGTGGAGAGGCTTTTGGAGCCATGAGGTACATCCCTCACTGCACTGACCTTGCCCCCTGACCTCCTCTTATAGCCACATTGTAAATCCGTTTCATTTTCAGCTCAATGTAACTCCCAGGTTGTTGATCTTAGGGGATTCAGGAACAGCAAAGCCATTGAATGTCAAAAGGCATTATTTAGATGATTGAAGATAGTAATTGTTTTGTACTTGTGTGGCCGAATATTCATTGTTATTTGTCAGCCCGGGCCTGGAAGTTGCCAGGATCTTGCTGCAGAGCCACATGGAGAGCTTCAGTATCTGAGGAGGGAAGAATGCTGCTGAACATTGTGCGAGTATTAACGAATCCTCGGACTCATGACATTCTGCCTGAGGGAAGGTCAGTTATACAGTCCCTAAAGATAGTTAGGGCTAGGACACAATCTTGAGGACCTCCTGCTGTGAGGGCCTGGAGCTTAGATGGCTGACCTCCATAAACCACACTAATTGCTGTGGGTCTGGAGTCACATGTAGCCCAGAGAAGACAAGGACAGGCCTAATCCCTAAAGGGCGTTAGAGAACCAGATGGGTTTTAACAACAATTGACAAGGCTTTCATCGTCAGATTAGAATCATAATTCCACGTGTTTCAGTTGAAGTTCTGCCATCTGTCATTGATAGGATTTGACCCAGGTCCACGATAATAGTTGGGAAGTATCTGAATATGAGTTAATTCGATGGCTGGCTTCCTGGCTCATTTAGAATCCAACTTGACATTTCTAACCGAATTACAAAATAAAGGCTTAAGTTTTATTATTTATCATTGAGTGTCATATTAATTTATCATTATTTGGTTCCTAGAAAACAGAAATATAGCCAGACTTAGTGAGGGCTGCCAACTACATTAATCTGAATCCTACCTGAACAAGTGAGAGATCCCCCAATCTGATTCTGATTGAGATAGCTTCGCACATTCACTCAGTTCGAAGTTTGAAGGAACTGTAGATGAACAGAGTGAATGGTTTTCCCATGCAAGGTGTTATGTATTTACGTGTGTGTGTGTGTGTGTGTCCAACTCATCCAGGCTGACCAAATATCACAAACTAATCTAGTCCCATTTGCCAGCACTTGTCCCATATCCCTCTAAGCCCTTCCTATTTATAGAGTCATAGAGATGTACAGCATGGAAACAGACCCTTCGGTCCAACCTCTCCATGCTGGCACAGATATCCCAACCCAATCTCGTCCCACCTGACAGCACCCGGCCCATATCCCTCCAAACCCTTCCTATTCATATACCCATCCAAATGCCTCTTAAATGTTGCAATTCTACCATCCACCACCACTTCCTCTGGCAGCTCATTCCATACCCGTACCACCCTCTGTGTGAAAAAGTTACCCCTTAGGTCTCTTTTATATCTTTCCCCTCTGACCCTAAACCTATGCCCTCTAGTTCTGGACTCCCCAACCCCAGGGAAAAGAGTTTGTCAATTTATCCTATCCATGCCCCTCATAATTTTATAAACCTCTATAAGGTCACGCCTCAGCTTCCGACACTCCAGGGAAAACAGCCCCAGCCTATTCAGTCTCTCCCTCTAGCTCAGATCCTCCAACCCTGGCAACATCGTTGTAAATTTTTTCTGACACCTTTCAAGCTTCACAACATCTTTCCAATAGGAAGGAGACCAGAATTACATGCAATATTCCAACAATAGCCTAACCAATGTCCTGTACAGCCACAACATGACATCCCAACTCCTGTACTCAGTACTCTGACCAATAAAGGAAAGCATGCCAAATGCCTTCTTCACTATCCTATCTACCTGCGACACCACTTTTAAGGAACTATAAACCTGCACTTCAAGGTCTCTTTGTTCAGTAACACTCCCTAGGACTTACCATTAAGTGTATAAGTCCTGCTAAGATTTGCTTTCCCAAAATGCAGCACCTCGCAGTTATCTGAATTAAACTCCATCTGCCACTTCTCAGCCCATTGGCCCATCTGGTCCAGATCCTGTTGTAATCTGAGGAAACCCTCTTCACTGTCCATTACACCGTCAATTTTGGTGTCATCTGCTAACTTACTAACTGTACCCCTTATGCTCGCATCCAAATCATTTATGTAAATGACAAAAAGTAGAGGGCTCAGCACCGATCCTTGTGGCACTCCAGTGGTCACAGGCCTCCAGTCTGAAAAACAACCCTCCACCACAATCCTCTGTCTTCTACCTTTGAGCCAGTTCTGTATCCAAATGGCTAGTTCTCCCTGTATTCCATGAGATCTAACCTTGCTAATTGGTCTCCCATGGGGAACCTTGTCGAACGCCTTACTGAAGTCCATATTGATTACATCTACTGCTCTGCCCTTATCAATCTTCTTTGTTACTTCTTCAAAAAACTCAATCAAGTTTGTGAGACATGATTTCCCATGCACAAAGCCATGTTGACTATCCCTAATCAGTCCTTGTCTTTCCAAATACATGTACATCCTGTCCCTCAGGATTCCCTCCAACAACTTGCCCACCACTAAGGTCAGGCTCACTGGTCTATAGTTCCCTGGCTTGTCTTTACCACCCTTCTTAAATAGTGGCACCACGTTTGCCAACCTCCAGTCTTTCAGTACCTCACCAGTGACCATCGATGATACAAATATCTCAGAAAGAGGCTCAGCAATCACTTCTCTAGCTTCCCACAGAGTTCTCATGTACACCTGATCAAGTCCTGGGGATTTATCCACCTTTAACTGTTTCAAGACATCCAGCACTTCCTCCTCTGTAATCTGGACATTCATACACCCATCCAGATGGCTTTTAAATGTTGTAATGGTACCAGCCTTCACCACTTCCTCTGGCAGCTCATTCCATACCCACACCAACCTTTGCTTGAAAACGTTGCTCCTTAAGTCCCTTTTAAATCTTTTCCCTCTTATCCTAAATCTATGCCCCCTAGCTCTTGATTCCCCCAACCCAGGGAAAAGACCTTGTCTATTTACCCTATCCATGCCCTTCATGTTTTTATAAACCACTGTAAGGTCACCCCTCAGCCTCCAACACTCCAGGGAAAACAGCCCAGCCTATTCAGTCTCTCCCTGCAGCTCAAAACCTCCAACTCTGGTAACATTCTTGTAAATCCTTTCTGAATCCCTTCAAGTTTCACAATATCCTTTCTGTAGGATGGAGACCATAATGTGTGTAAAATATCTGACATTCTTCTGCATTATGTTATTTTTTTAACAACACTATCTTTCACTTAGCCTGAAACAATTTTCTAATGTGTTTATTTGAAGAATTGGAATTCAAGACCAAGGCAGAGGGTGATGGTGGAGGGTTATTTTGCAGAGGCCTGTGACCAGTGAGTGCCTCAGCTAGGTCCACTACTTTTCATCATTTATATAACTGATTTGGATGTGAGGTATAGTTAGGACGTTTGCACATGACACCAACATTGGAGGTGTAGCGGACCATGAAGAGGTTAACCTCAGATTAAAATGGGATCTTGACCAGATGGGCCAATGGGCTGAGAAGTGGCAGATGGAGTTTAATTGAGATAAATGCAAGATGCTGCATTTTGGGAAAGCAAATCTTAGCAGGACTTATACATTTAATGGTAAGGTCCAAGGGAGCGTTGCTGAACAAAGAGACCTTGGAGTGCAGGTTCATAGCTCTTTGAAAGCAGAGTCGCAGGTAGATAGGATAGTGAAGATGGCATTTGGTATGCTTTCCTTTATTGATCAGAGTATTGAGAACAGGATTGGGGAGGTCATATTGCGGCTGTACAGGACATTGGTTATGCCTCTGTTGGAATATTGCGTGCAATTCTAGTCTCCTTCCTATAGGAAAGATGTTGTGAAACTTGAAAGTGTTCAGAAAAAAATTATAAGAATGTTGCCAGGGTTGGAGGATTTGAGCTAACCAGGGTGGGGCTGTTTTCCCTGGAGTGTCGGAGGCTGAGGGGTGACCTTATAGAGGTTTATAAAATCACGAGGGGTATGGGTAGGATAAATAGACACAGTCTCTTCCCTGGGGTCGGGGAGTCCAGAACAAAGAGGGCATGGGATTAGGATGAGAGGGGAAAGATATAAAAGAGACCTAAGGGGCAACGTTTTCACACAGAGTACCTGTATGGAATGAGCTGCCAGAGGAAGTGGTAGAGGCTGGTACAATTGCAACATTTAAAAGGCATCAGGATGGGTATATGGTTATGAAGGATTTGGAGGGATATGGGCCGGATGCTGGCAGGTGAGGCGAGATTGGGTTGAGATCTCTGGTTGGCATGGACGAGTTGGACCGAAGGGTCTGTTTCCATGCTGTATATCTCAATGACTCTATGACTGTTTGAACACAATTTTCCCCAACCTAGGATGGGAATAGCATTGGGAAGGAAAACTCCAAAATAAACATCACTCTCAGCTTCTCTTCAGCAGATTTATATATGATGTGAGCAGATATCCTCAGTTTGGGGGAGCTTAAATGTAGACAGACCCCAAGGTCTGGAGGAGTTGTATCCAAGGAGACAAGGGAGGAATTTACAGGGACTCTGACCCAAATCTTTAATTCCTCTCCGGCCACAGGGAAGGCGCCAGGGGTTTGGAGGGCAGTTGGTGTGTTTCCACCTTTCAAGAACAGTGGTAGGGATTGACCAGGAATAACAGAGCAGTGAGTGTTCATCAGTGTCAGGGCAACTATGAGAGAAAATTCTGACACAAAGAATTAATCTCCATTCTGAGAGGCAAGGTCTGATCATAAAATAAAACCTGAATGAACTGCAGAGCTGTAAATCAGCAATAAAAACAGAAATTGCTGGAAAAGCTCAGCAGGTCTGCAGCATCTGTGGAGAGAAATCAGAGTTAATGTTTGGGATCGACTGGCCCTTCCTCAGACCTGATGGTAGTTGGGAACATGTCAGCTTGTTGTGCAGATCCAAAATGGCGGCAGAGTAAGATGCTCCAGCCAGAACTCCTCTGCTCCACCTGTTCTTTTTTTCCATTTCTTTCTTTTTTTTTTCTCCTTTTTCCCTTCTTCCTGATTTTTTTTCAACTGATGACTTCAACTTACCTGGAGCATGTATGGTGGTGGCATCTCGCTGGAGATGATGGCTAATGATCCTCTGGATATGGTTGTTGGTGGGATGGTAGGTAAGGACAATGGGAACCCTATCTCTGTTGGAGAGGGAAGAGAAGGGGTGCGGACTGAAGTACAGGAGATAGGTTGGACCCGCTGAGGGCCCTGTCAACAACCGAGCTGGGGAAGTCTTTGTTAAGGGGGATGGTGGCAAAGTTGGCATCATCGGAACATATGTGATGGAGATAGAGGAAGTTGGATAATGGAATACAGCCTTTGCAAGATACAGGATGTGAGGATGTATAGACAAGGTGTTTATGGTGGACATTGGTGGCTCGTCTATCCCATGAAATATAAAAAGAAATGTTAAGGAAGGGAAATGAGAAGTCAGAGAATCGGGGTATTTGTGTGTGTGTGTGTTTATTTGTATGTGTTTGTGTCTGTGTCTGTGTGTGCATGTGTGTGTGTATGTGTGAGACTGTATGTGCGTGTGTTTGTTTGAGTGCCTGTGAGTGTGTATCTGCATCTGTGTGTGTGAGTCTTTGTGGTGTATCTGTGTGTGTGTCTGTCTCTGTCTGTGTGAGTCTGTGAGTGAGTGTGTGTATGTGTGGATATCTGTGTGTGTGTGTCTGTGTTTGTCAGTATGTTTGTGAGTGTGTGTGTATCTGTCTGTGTCTGTGTGTGTGCATGTCTGTGTGTGTGTGCATGTCTGTGTGTGGGTGTGTCTGTGTGTGTAAGTGTGTGTGTGTGTGTTTGTGAATGTGTGTGTGTCTATCTGTCTGTGTGTGTATTTGTGTGTCTGTCTGTGTGTGTGGCCACACACACACACACACATACACACACTTATTACACACACACACACATTCACACACTGGGACTCAATTCCCCTCACTGGCCTCTGCACTGGGACTCGATTCCCCTCACTGACCTCTGCACTGGGACTCAGATAGGAAACATGCCTTTACATATTGAGGCAGAGATTATCAGAGCAGGGAGGGTCCTGTTGGAGCTCTACAGGCATTTGGATTGGCCACAGTTGGAGTATTGTGTGCAGTTCTGGTCACTGCACCAAGGGATGGATGTGATTTCACTGGAGGGAGGGGAAAGGACATTCACCAGAACATGGCTTGGGCTGCAGCAGTTTCGCTGTGAAGGGAGAGGCTGGATAAGCTCGGGCTGCTTTCTTTAGAGCAGAGATCGGGGTATATAAGACCAAGGGGGATGTGGATAGGGTGAATGGTAAGCTGTTTACCCACTTAGTCAGAGGGCAATAAACAAGGTGGTGTAATTTTAAGCTGAATGGCAAATGGTTTGGAGGGGACATGCCACCCAGAGGATGGTCGGGGCCTGTGCTGCATTGTCCAGGAGGGGAATTGTGTGAGAAATCCTCAAAACCTTCACAAAGTACTTGGACAAACACTGAAAGGTCATAACATTCACTATGGACTAAGTGCTGGGGACTGAGACTTGTGTTGCTTTCAGTGTAATTTTGGAGCAAAGGGGACATTTACCCTGTACAATGACATCAATTTGAATGTAAGGTTCTGATTTTTGTTTTGTCTTTGTTTTGAGAAAATGTGACCGAGTGGAAGTTCCAGCTGTTGGTGTGGTCGGTATCAGCTTCAGTTCTGTGTTAGAGTGCTCCACAGATAGAATTTCCCAAATCAGTGTGTAACTGGATTAACAAGGAAAGCTGTGGGATAACAGTGTGCAGTAGAACAGCTCTCAAGGAGCTCAACAACATGAGGTATTAAATGACTGAATAACCTCAGCAGAATGAAGGTCATCACTGAAAAGAATATCAAAAGATATTCAGATCTTGATGGGACTGATAGTGAGTGAAATAAGACAAATTGGAATGAACATTTGAGACCTAACAGGATCAGATTAATCCAGTCTTTGGGGTATTCAAATCCAGACGCAAATCTCAATGCAATCACATCATTAAAATAAACCTGTTGTCGTAACTTGTTTGTTAAAAATGATATTAAAAAGTTTGAAGATATAATCATGGTTTCCCAGTGGAGATACCACACAATATAAAACAAAGTCTCTGGAACTGTGTCAGCTCCATCTCCGAGAGAATTCTCCAATTCCAACAGATTGCCAGCAGCAGGAAGGGAAAGGTTGTGTCACAAACAACGAAATGCATCTTCTCAGGGAAAGGGTGAATCAGGTGTTTGACACCATCCTCGCTGTCATTGGTGTTCCTGGTAAGTCTTGTAACAACTTAGCTCATACAAAACTCTGCATTGAATCATCCTTATTCCTGTAGCCGTTCCCCTCAACAATGAATATACCGTTTTGGATACTGTTGAGGGGGGGAGGGGTATGACTTAACAGGGGAAAGCTGTTGGGCACCTGCTGCTCAGAAGGGAGGGGGGAAGAGGAGCAGAGCAGTAGTCATTGGGGACTCGATAGTTAGGGGGACAGATAGGAGGTTCTGTGGGGACAAGAAAGACCCAAGGTTGGTGTGTTGCCTCCTGGGTGCCAGGGTCCATGATGTCTCTGATCGTGTTTTTGGGATCCTTTGGGGGGAGGGAGAGCAGCCCCAAGTCGTGATCCACATTGGCACCAACAACATAGGTCGGAAGAGAGATGGGGACTGAAGGCAGAAATCCAGGGAGCTAGGATAGAAGCTTAGGGCTAGGACAAACAGAGTTGTTTTCTCTGGTTTGCTGCCTGTGCCACGTGCCAGTGAGGTGAGGAATAGGGAGAGAAAGGAGTTGAACACGTGGCTGCAGGGATGGTGCAGGAGGGTTTAGGGTTTTTGGATAATTGGAGCTCTTTCTGGGGTAGGTGGGACCTCTACAAGCAGGATGGTCTTCATCTAAACCAGAAGAGTACCAATATCCTGGGGGGGAAATTTGCTAAAGCTATTAAGGTGGATTTAAACTAATACAACAGGTGGATGGGACCCAAAATTGTAGGACAGGTGCAGAAGAGGATGAGAGTAGGGAGTTCCCAAATCAAGTATCTGACATTGGCAAGTGAGAACCTGGCAAGTGAAGTGTGTGTACTTCAATGCGAGGAGCATCCGAAATAAAGTGGATGAACTGGCAGTGTGGGTTGGTACCTGGGACTTTGATGTTGTGGCCATTATGGAGACATGGATAGAGCAGGGACAAGAATGGCTGTTGCATGTTCAGGGATTCAGATGTTTCAGTAAGAACAGAGAAGATGATAAAAGAGGGGGAGGTGTGGTATTGTTGATCAGGGACAATATTACTGTTGTAGAAAAGATGTTTGGGGACTCGTTAACTGAGGTAGTAGGGGTAAAGATTAGATACAGGAAAGGAGAAGTCACCAAGCTGGGAGTTTTCTATAGGCCTCCGAATAATCCTAGAGATATAGAGGAAAGGATAGCAAAAATGATTCTCGATAGGAGTGAGAGAGGCAGGGTAGTTGTCATGGGGGACTTCAACTATCCAAATATTGACTGGGATCACTACAGTATGAGTACTATAGATGGGTCAGTTTTTGTCCAGTGTGTATGCAGGAGGGCTTCCTGACACAGTATGTAGACAGGCCTACAAGGGGCGAGCCACTTTAGATTTAGTAATGGGTAACAAGCCTGGCCAGGTGTTAGATTTGGAAGTAGGTGAGTACTTTGGAGACAATGATCACAATTCTGTCAGGTTTACTTTAGTGATGGAAAGGGATAGGTGTACTCCACCGAGCAAGAGTTACAGGTGGGGGAAAGGAAATTACGGTGCAATTAGGAAAGATTTAGGAAGCGTAGAATGGGGAAGGAAACTGAAGGGGAAGAGCACATTAAAAATGTGGAACTTATTCAAGGAAAAGCTCCTGTGTGTCCTAGATAAGTATGTACCTGTCAGGCAGGGAGGAAGATATAGAATGCGTGAGTTGTGGTTTACTAAGGAAGTGGAATCCCTGGTCAAGAAGAAGAAGGCTTATGTTAGGACAAAATGTGAAAACTCAGTTAGGGCGCTTGAGGGTTACAAGGAAGTCAGGAAAGACCTAAAAAGAGAGCTCAGAAGAGCCAGGAGGGGACATGAGAAGGTGTTGGCGGATAGGATCAGGGTTAACCCTAAGGCTTTCCATAGGTACATCAGGAATAAAAGAATGACGAGAGTTCAATTAGGGCCAATCAAGGATAATAGTGGGAAGTTGTGTGTGGAGTCAGAGGAGATGGGGAAGCACTAAATAAATATTTTTCGACAGTGTTCACTATAGAAAATGAAAATGTTGGCGAGGAAGATACAGAGATAGTTGCATCTAGACTAGAAGAGATTGAGGTTCACAAGGAAGAGGTATTAGAAATACTGCAGAGTATGAAAATAGACAAGTCCCCTGGGCCAGATGGGATCTATCCTAGGATCCTCTGGGAAGTAAGGGAAGAGATTGCCGAGCCTTTGACATTGATCTTCAAATCATCATTGTCTACAGGAATAGTGCCTGAGGACTGGAGGATAGCAAATGTGGTTCCCTTGTTCAAAAAGGGTAGTAGAGACAACCCTGGGAATTATAGACCAGTGAGTCTCACTTCAGTTGTTGGTAAAGTGTTGGAAAAGGTTATAAGAGAAAGGTTTATAACCATCTAGAAAAGAATAATCTGATCAGGGATAGTCAGCACGGTTTTGTGAAGGATAGGTCATGCCTAACGAATCTTATTGACTTTTTGACAAAGTGACCAAACAGGTAGATGAGAGTAAACCGGTTGATGTGGTGTATATGAATTTCAGCAAGGCGTTCGATAAGGTTCCCCACAGTAGGCTAGTATACAAAATGTGGAGGAATGGGATTGTGGGAGACATGGCAGTTTGGATCAGTAATTGGCTTGCTGAAAGAAAACAGAGGGTTGTAGTTGATGGAACATGTTCACCTTGGTGTCCAGTTGCGAGCGGTGTACCGCAAGGGTCAGTGTTGAGTCCATTGCTGTTCATCATTTTCATAAATGACCTGGATGAGGGCTTAGAAGGGTGGGTTAGTAAATTTGTGGACAACACTAAGGTGGGTGGAGTTGTGGATAGTGAGGAAGGATGTAGTAGGTTGCAGAGAGACATAGATAGGATGCAGAGCTGGGCTGAGAGGTGGCAAATGGAGTTTAATGTGAGCTGATACACTTTGGATGGAGTAATCGGAATGCAAAGTACTGGGCTAATGGTAAGCTTCTTGGGAGTGCAGATGAACAGAGAGATTTCAGTGTCCATGTACACAGATTCCTGAAAGTTGCCACCCAGATTGCCAGGGTTGTTCTGAAAGCATACAGTGCTTTGGCCTTTATTAATAGAGGGATTGAGTTCTGGTACCAGGAGGTTATGCTGCAGCTGTACAAAGCTCTGGTATGGCCACACTTGGAATATTGTGTACAGTTCTGGTCACCACATTGTAAGGAAGTGAAGCTTCGGAAAGGGTGCAGAGGAGATTTCCTAGGATGTTGCTGGTATGAAAGGAATATCTTACAAGGAAAGGCTGAGGGCCTTGAGGCTATTCTCGTTAGAGAGAAGAAGGTTGAAAGGTGACTTAATAGAGAAGTACAAGATAATCAGAGGGTTAGATAGGGTGGACAGGGAGAGCCTTTTTCCAAGTTAGGGAACAGCAAACATGAGGGGACACAACTTTAAAGTGAGGGGAGGTAGGTATAAGACAGATGTCAGAGGTAGTGTCTTTACTCAGAGAGTAGTAAGGGTATGGAGTGCTTTGCCTGCAATGGTAGTAAGTTTAAGTGCATTTAAGTTGTCATTGGACAGGCATATGGACGTACATGGAATAGTGTAGGTGGGATGGGTTTCAGATTAGTATGACAGGGCGGCGCAACATCGAGGGCCGAAGGGCCTGTCCTGCGCTGTAATGTTCTATGTTCTATGTTCTATCAACAATTGAAAATAATATATTTCCGTTTAGGAAGGCAAATCCCACTGTCAGACAATAGTGTCCTCACTGACTGAGTTTAAAGTGAATAGTTTGTCAGTTCGGAGGCTCCTCAGTAATGTGCAGCATTGTGTGTTTCCCTATACTGTGCAGAATGGGTTTATACTGAGGCCACATTGATGGGGTTTGACTGAACACCGGCCCTGGCTGGTCTAGAAAGGGTTTCGGAAGACCACCCTCTCTCTGTGGTAGTTCACAGCCTGCTATCGGTCAGATGGGTTTTGTAACAACCCACCTCGCAGTGACACCTGGTGTTTCCCATTCCTTGATGGAAAGGGATTGTGTTGGTGGATCTTGCTCAGGCAGCTCGCTCCAAATGGGAGCCCAGAGACAACAGGGCAATGGGTGGATTCAGCAGGTCATTAGGAATGAGGAGACATTGGGGGCTGCAGATAGAGCGTGGTGCTGGAAAAGGCACAGCAGGTCAGGCAGCATCTCAGGAGGAAGGGAGTCAAGGTTTCAGGCAGGACTCTTCTTCAGGACAGTTACAGTGACCAATGTTTCATGAATTCAGGTTTTATTTGCTGAAGGCTGTGCTGTACCATTGTGGACAGGTGGGCAGAGTTAGGTCAAATGTTGAAGTTTTTCTGATTGTACCAGGTTGGATACTCACCACAATGTGATTGGATTCACTGCTGAATTACCTTCATGGTTCAGATCATCAGGATGTTCAGTCCTGTGCACGAGGGAGAGACTCAATGCCCTATCATTTGTTCATCCATAGTATAGAGCCCATCCTTCCTGGACACTGTGGGGTGATTCAGTGCCCTGATATAGAATTCTAGAGGCAAACTGAACAGACTCCAAAACCAAATACAGAAATTTTGCGATCAATGTCCATGTTAGGTATCTGCTATTTTTTGTTTTCCTGATCCCAGGTGTCTTTGTATGGATGCTGTGGGCTTATGGGAAATGTCAGCCAATTAGATTAACCTGTAAAGCAGCTGCGGAACCAAAACCACCTTGAGTACATGACTGTGTTTCTGTGAGTAATCTGCTCCTCATGTTCTTCCCTATGTCCTTTAAATGTGCAAATGATTCATTTAGAGAGTGTTTGCTGATGTGGTTCAGATTCTTTAAACTTCATATAACATGGAACAACAATTATCTTTGTGTCATTACCTACAGTCTAGGCTCAGGCACAAAGAATGTTTGATTAATAACTTAAAATCGATTTTTTCCTTTCTCTTACAGTATGTCTAGTGGTGATTATAATCTTAGCTCGGGGCAAATGTGGTCTTTCTACATGCAGCACTCGTTATCTGGTGGCCATGACAACATCAGATCTACTGTTCATTGTTTTTTGTATCATCCTTCACCGATTTCAACGTTATTATTATCCACTGTGTTTCCTGCAAATCACTCCTGTTTGTACTGTTCTCTATGTCCTCAACCGCTTGAGCATTGATTGTTCTGCATGGTTCACCATTGCTTTTTCCTTTGATCGATTTGTTGCCATTTGTTTACATGAGATGAAAATGAAGTATTGCACAGGAAAAACTGCAATGAGGGTTCTCACAACAATCTGCATCTTCTTTTGTTTAAAGAACATTCCCAACTCCTTTGTGTATAAACCTGGAAAAATGATCAAAGATGTTCCATGGTACTGTTATACCAGGTCTAGTTATTATGATGACCCTCGGTGGATAGGTTTTAGATATTTTGAGACTTTTTTAACACCAATGTTCCCATTCACTTTTATTGTCTTTATCAACATTCTGACTGTCAGACATATCTTCGAGGCCATTAAGGTGCGGAAGGAACTGAGAGGTCAGAGAAAAACAGAGAATGATCCAGAGGTAGAGAGCAGGAAGAATTCTGTGATTTTACTCTTTGCCATATCTGCCAGCTTCATACTTCTCTGGTTGTTGCATATTTTATATTTCTTTAATGCTGGTTATTCCTTGGATTCTGTTTCTTTTGGTCTCTTTGTTCAGATTGGATATATGCTGAGGAACTTAAGTTGCTGCACAAATGCACTTATTTATGTGGTGACACAGAAACATTTCAGAGACCAGTTCAAGTATACCATGACATATCCAGTTAGAACAATAATTCAATTGGTGAATCAATCCAAGTAACTGAGAGCCAACATTAGGTGCAGCAGATAACGGAAGGAGGAGTCCACGTGAGGAATGGACCGAAAGGAGAAGGAGGAGCAGCAACATGATAACTCTCCTTTCCTAATGGTCAAGGAATGACTCCATCTGAGGAGCAAAATGACAGAGACTGGAGATGTAAAGCCAGTGTAAAGTGCTTTTAGTAATCAGCAACAATTAGTAGGAAGTGGAAGAACAAAAGTAAAACCCAAAAGATGAATTAGATATGCACAAAAGTGACAATCATGTCAAGTAATCTGTTCTCAGTGAGTGAAGTGGGTAGAAAAATAAATGATATGGAGTAAGGTGATTATTAGATGAGATGAGATTAGATTCCTCAGAGTATGGAAGCAGGCCATTTGGCCCAGCAAGTCCACACTGACCCTCTGAAGAGTAACCCACCCAGACCCATTCTCCTATATTTACCGCTGACTAATGCGCCTAACACTTTGGGCAATTTAGCATTACCAATTCACCTGACCCGCACATCTTTGGATTGTGGGAGGAAACTGAAGCACCCTGATGAAACCCATGCAGACACGGGGAGAATGTGCAAACCCCACACAGACAGTTACCTGAGGCAGGAATGTAATCTCTCACTGCGGGCCAGAGAGGGAAATGCAACGACAGGCTCCTGTCCACTCTTCCTCACTGAATACTCTGAGCCACACATCTGGGCAAATTCACAAAAACATGAGAAGTTTAAAAGAGGAAATAGAATAGTGTCAGAACTCTGTGTCTTTTGCACATTTATTTACAACAATAACATACTTTGTTTCCATTCAATTCCTCACACTAAACATAGAACACAGAACATTACAGCACAGGACAGCTCCTTCAGCCCTCGATGTTGGTGAGTATACTACTGTTGCAGGCAGGGTTTTCCATGGCCCTACTACTCTCTGAGTAAAGAAACTACCTCGGACATCTGTCGTATACCTGTCACCCTCAATTTAGAGCTATGTCCCCTCGTATGAGCCATTGCCATCTGAGGAAAAGGGCCCTCACTGTCTACCTTACCTAACTCTCAGATTATCTTATATGTCTCAATTAGGTCACCTCTCAACCTTCTTGTCTCTCATGAAAACAACCTCAAGTCCCTCAGCCTTTCTTCATAAGACCTTCCCTCCATTGCAGCAATCCTAGTAAATTTTCTCTGAAACCTTTCCAAAGGTCTCACATCCTTCCTATAATGCGACGACCAGAGCTGTACAGCATTCCAAGTACAGTCGCACCAGAGTTTTGTACAGCTGCAACATGACCTCGTAGCTCCAAAACCCAATCCCTCGACCAATAAAACCTTACACAGCATATGCCTTCTTTACAACCTTATCAACCTGGGTGGCAACTTTCAGGGGTCTTTGTGTATGGACACCGAGATCTCTCTGCTCATTTACACTACCAAGAATCTTATCATTAGGCCAGTACTCTTTATTCCTGTTATTCCTTCCAAAGTGAATCACCTCACACATTCCCACACTAAACTCCATTTGCCACCTCTCAGCCAGCTTTACAACTTATCCATGTCCCTCTGTTACCTGCAACATTGTTCGGCACTGACCACAACTCCATCGACGTTAGTGGTAGGCATAAATTCACTAACGCACCCTTCTGTGCCCTCTTCCAGGTCGTTTATAAAATGACAAACAGCAATGGACTCAACACAGATCCTTGCAATACACCATTCGTAACTGAACTCGAGGATGAAAATTTACCATCAACCACCACCCTCTGTCTTCTTTCAGCTCGCCAATTTCTGATCCAACTCGTTAAATCACCCTCAATCCCATGCTTCCATATTTAGTGAAATAGCCTACCCTGGGGAACCTTATCAAACGCCTGACTGAAATCCATGTACATCGCATCAACCCCTTTACCCTCCTCCATCAGTTTGGTCACCTTCTCAGTTTGGGCAGCATGGTGGCTCAGTGGTTAGCACAGCTGCCTCACAGCACCAGGGTCCTAGGTTCAATTCCAGCCTGGGGTGACTGTCTGTGTGGAATTTGCACATTCTCCCCGTGTCTGTGTAGGTTTCCTCTGGGTGCTCTGGTTTCTTCCCACAGTCCAAAGATGTGCAAGTCAGGTGAACTGGCCATGCTAAATTGCCCATAGTGTTAGGTGCATTAACCAGAGGGAAATGGGTCTGGATGGGTTACTCTTCAGAGGGTCGGTGTGGACTTATTGGGCCGAAGGGCCTATTTCCACACTGTAGGGAATCTAATCTATAACTCTCCAAAGTTCCATAACAGTACAACAGCAAATAAAACAGTAATTGCTACTCCTGCAATCGAGGAAATCACCTCAAACACCTAAAACATCTCAAAAATGGAGCAACTGTTACAGCCAGAAATCTTAGCAGGACTTATACACTTAACAGTAAGGTCCTAGGGAGTGTTACTGAACAAAAAGACCTTGGAGTGCAGGTCATAGCTCCTTGAAAGTGGAGTCGCAGTTAGATAGGATAGTGAAGGTGGTGTTTGTTATGCTTCCCTTTATTGGTCAAGAGTATAGAGTACAGGAGTTGGGAGGCTATGTTGCAGATGTACAGGTTAGGCCACTTTAGGAATATTGGGTGCAATTCTAGTTTCCTTCCTATCGGAAAGATGTTGTGAAACTCGAAAGGGTTCAGAAAAGATTTACAAGGATGTTGCCAGGGTTGGAGGATTTGAGGTATAGGGAGAGGTTGAATAGGCTAGGGCTGTTTTCCCTGGAGTGTTGAATGCTGAGGGGTGATCTTATAGAGGTTTATAAAATCATGAGGGGCATGGATCAGTTAAGTAGACAAGGTATTTTCTCGAGAGTGGGGGAGTCCAGAACTTGAGGGCATAGATTTAGGCTGAGAGGGGAAAGATATTAAAGAGACATAAGAGGCAACTTTTTCACTCAGAGGGTGGCATGTGTATGGAATGAACTGCCGAAGAAGTGGTAGGGACTGGTACAATTGCAACATTGAAAAGGCATCTGATTGGGTATATGAGCTAGGTGCTGGCAGGTGGGACTAGACAAAATTGGGATATCTGGTCAGCACGGATGAGTTGGACCGAAGGGTCTGTTTCCGTGCTGTTTCTCGATAACTCATTAACTCAATAAAGGAGAAGTAGCAATGACTTGCCTTTCACAAAACCGGATTGATTATGCCTAATCAATTTATTCCTTTCCAAATGACTATAAATCCTATCTCTTGTAAACTTTTTGAACACTTTACCCACAGTGAAATAAGGAGAAAGTGAGGACTGCAGATGCTGGAGATCAGAGCTGAAAAATGTGTTGCTGGAAAAGCGCAGCAGGTCAGGCAGCATCAAAGGAGCAGGAGAATTGATGTTTCAGGCATAAGCCCTTCATCAGGAATGAGGAGGGTGTACCAAGCAGGCTAAGATAAAAGGTAGGGAAGAGGGACTTGGTGGAGTGGCATTGGGAATGCGATAGGTAGAAGGAGGTTAAGGTGAGGGTGATAGGCCGGAGAGGGGCTGGGGGCAGAGAGGTCGGGTAGAAGATTGCAGATCAAGAAGGTGGTGCTGAGTCCAAGGGATTTGACTGAGACAAGGTGGGGGGAGGGGAAATGAGAAAGCTGGAGAAATCTGAGTTCATCCCTTGTGGTTGGAGGGTTCCTAGGCGAAAGATGAGGCGCTCTTCCTCCAGGCGTCGTGTTGCCATGGTCTGGCGATGGAGGAGTCCAAGGACCTGCATGTCCTTGGTGGAGTGGGAGGAGGGGTTAAAGTGTTCAGCCACGGGGTGTTTGGGTTGGTTGATGCGGGTGTCCCAGAGGTGTTCTCACAAACATTCCGCAAGTAGGCAGCCTGATAATTTCCCAGATTGTGTAGTAACAAGATCCCACTAACATATGTCACAGCAAGAAGCAAAAACTGAAGAGAAAGATGAAGGAGTTGAGGTTCAGTTGGTGGATACCCTGTTTGATGTGATGGTGCAGAAAAACCTGACCAGGCAGAGGGTCAGACAGAAGCGTTTAGTCTGGAAAGGCTACGGGACTTGCAACAGCAAGACAAGGCAATAAAAGATATATGTGTGGATGTATTCTCCAAAAAGCATTCAGAGTGTATTCCTGAGGGTTATTATCTGACAAAACAGAATCCTCAGAGGGAAATGGAGACCACGGCAGGTTAGTGCAGAGGAGAAATGGGCCAAAGTGCACCCGTTTGTGTTGCCGGTAGAATACAGACAGGAAGTGTGACGGTGAGCACATGAACTACCTGTAGGAGGTCACCGAGGGGTATGAAAGATTCAGGCTAAGGTACAAAAACATTTTTATTGGCCTGGAATGCACAAGGATGTGGTTAACGTTTGCTGTACGTGTCATACATGCCAAATGGTAGGGAAGCCCCAGGCAGGAACAAAACCAGCCCCTCTGTTGCCAATTCCCTTTCGTGTGGGTTGTAATTGATTGTGTAGGTCCCCTCCGGAAAACTAAAAGTGGGCACCAGTATACGTTAACCATAAAGGATGTGTCTACCAGATTTCCGGAGGCAATTCCATTATGGAGTATCAAGGCAAATAAGGTGGGAGAAGAGTTAGTAGCTTTGTTCACACGGTATGGGCTACCCAGAGAGATTCAGTTGGATCAAGGGTCACATTTTACTGCTAGGCTGTTTAAGGAGGTTCGGTATACAGCACTTTAATCCCAGTGAATATCATCCTGGATCCCAGGGAGCTTTCGAAAGGTGGTATCAGACCTCGAAGACCATGTTGACAAGATACTGTCAGGATTACCCGAATGACTGGGGTAAAGGTATCCCATTCATATTGTTTGCCCGAAATAAATCTATTCATTTTACTCCCTTCGAGTTAATATTCCACATGAAGTGAGAGGCTGTTTGAAATTCATCAAAGAGAAATTGACAGGACCGAAGTCATAGATCTCACACTTAGATTATGTATCAGAGCTGATGAAGAGACTAAATTGAGTTGATGATTTAGCTAAGCAGCACGTAAAGAGGGCACAGCATAGAATGAAATAGGTGGAGATTAAAAACTCTGAGACTCAGATATTTTCTCGAGGGGATGATGTGTTAGTATTGTTACAAGCAATCGGCGATCCCTTCAAAGCCAGATTTAGAGGATCTATCAGATTGAGAAAACGATGAGTCAGGTCATCTATTTAGTAAAGATGCCAGATAAAATAAAGACTGTAGTGGGGATGTCATGTGAACATGTTGAAACCTCATTATGCTCGAGAGAAAGAACGGGAGAAACGGGTGTCAGTTACTGCCCCTGCACAGTGAGGAATCAAATCTGGGTATTATGAATTTTGATGTGTCTCAAAATGTGTTAAAAAATGAACAAGTCCTCAAGGAATTGGACAGGTTAGTGAGCTGTCGGTCTCAGGAACACAGAACGCAGTTGAAAGGTTTGTTCCTGCAGTTTGATGACATATGTAGGAATCGGATGGGGAGGACTAATCCTCTTGTACATGAAGTGGACATCGGGAATACTGTTCTGATAAAACAACACCCCTATTGGCTTAATCTTTTCAAAGCCTGACAGGTCCAGATGGAGGTAGAGGCCATGCTTGACAAGGGCAGCATTGAACAGAGCCAGAGTGAGTGGAGTTTGCTGATCGTCTCAGTTCCCAGACCAAGCGGGACTCAATGACTTTTTGTCGATTATCGGAAGGTGAACAATGTTACAAAATCGGATTCATTCCAGACAAGCCAATTACATCACAAAGTTAGACTTACTGCGTGGTTACCTTTGTCAGAGACGGTGATAGAAATTTCTGTGTTTGTAACCCCAAATGGGCTACATCAATTCAAGGCGATGCCTTTTGGAATGAACAATGCACCCACCACATTCCAAAGACTCCTGAACAAAGCTGTGGCTGGGTTAACAGACTGTGCAGTCTACGGGGACGATGTAGTGATCTTTAGTAAGTCCTGGAAAAGGCACATGGTACAGTTGGCAGAACTCTGAATGACTACGAGAAGCAAAACTGGCAACAAACTTCAACAAAAGTGAATTTGCGAAAGCAGAGGTGACATTCTTGGGATGTAACATCAGTCATGGAAGGTTGACCCCCCCCATGGAATGCAAAGATGAAGGCCATCAAGGAATTTCCACAACCAAGCTCGAACAAAGAGGTGCAACAATTCTCGGGACTAAGCGGATTCTATCAGAAGTTAGTTCCGAACTTCACCAGTGTAGTGGCACTGTTTACCAATTTGCTGAAGAATACCACAGCGTTTTGGTGTGCAGAACAATGCCAGGAGGCATTCAGCCATTTCAAAGCAATATTAACCATCACACCAGTTTTAGCGACACCAAACCTTTCAAATCCTTTCAAAGTTGCCATCGATGCTCGTGACAGAGGAGTTGGAGCTGTACTGCTACAGGAAGATAAGGATGGGATTGAACTGCCAGGTGGTTACTTTTCAAAGAAACTCAACACCCACCAGAGAAAATACTTTATGTTCGAAAAAGAACAATTGAGTTTGGTCCTGGCCTTACAACATTTTAATGTGGATATCACAAACAATGTGTCAGAAACGGTTGTGCACACGGATCACAATCCTCTTTTATTCTTCGAAAGCTTTAAAGACAAGGAAATTAGACTATTTCATTGGAGTCTTATGTGACAGACTTTTGATTTAAAAATCGTACATGTTCCGGGTCATAAGAATGTAATCACAAATGCGGTATCGCAGATTTAACTGATAATGTCTTGGTACCTATTCAATGTTTTATATATATATTTGGGAAGAAGTTAATGTGAACTTTGGTCAAAGTCATATGTATGTCACGGTAAAGTGGTTAAGAAATAGAAAAAAAATGAAGCCATCTTTTCATTATGATGGTTCATTTTTTTCTCAAGGGGGAGATGTTCCAAGGTATCCCCAAGGATACTGGAACCCCTCTGGTTCAGGTGTACACCATCCTGTCTGTAGAGGTCCCACCTACCCCAGAATGAGCCCCAATTATCTAGGTATCCAAAACCCTGCCTCCTGAATCATCCCTGTAGCAACGTGTTCAATTCCTCTCTCTCCCTATACCTTGCCTCACCAGCACTTGGCATGGGCAACAAACCAGAGATAACAACTCTGTTTGTTCTAGCTCCAAGCTTCCACCCTAGCTCCCTGAATTTCTGCCTTAAGTCCCCACTCCTTTCCCTATGTCGTTAGTGCCTATGTGGACCACACCCTGGGGCTGCTCCCCGTCACCCTCAAGGGGGTCCTTCTGGGTGACACAGTGACTTCGTAGTTAGCACTGTCACCTCACAGCACCCGGGACCCTGGGTTCGATTCCAGCCTTGGCCGACGGTCTGTGTGGAGTTTGTACATTCTCTCTGTGTCTGCATGGGTTTCCTCCAGGTGCTCCAGTTTCCTCCCACAATCCAAACATCTGCGGGTTAGGTGAATTGGCCATGCTAGTTTGGCCATATTTTTCAGGGATGTGTAGGTTGGGTACATTAGTCAGGGGTAAGTATAGGATAATAGGGTAGGGGAATGGGTCTGGGTGGGTTACTGTTTGGAGGATCAGTGTGGGCGCGTTGGACAGAAGGGCCTGTTTCCACACTGTAGGAATTCTATGATTCGAAGATTCCGAAAACATGATCTGAGACATCGGGAACCCTGGCATCTGGGAGGTAACACACCAACCATGAGTCTCTCTCGTTCCCACAGAACCTCCTGCCTTTCCCCCTAACTATGGAATCCCCAATGACTTATGCTCTGCTCATCCTCCCGCTCCTTTCTGTGCAACAGGGACAGACTCGGTGTCAGATACCTGCACCCCATGGCTTACCCCTGGTAAGTTGTCCCCCCCAACAATATCCAAAATGGTCTGCTTGTCATTGAGGGGAATGGCTGCAGGGGACCCCTGCACTGCCTGCTAGTTCCCTTTCCATCCCCTGACTGTAACACATCAGCCCTTTTACCTGAGGTGCAACTACCTTCCTGTAACTCCTTTCATTAACTCCCCCGCCTCCGGAATGATCCAAAGTTCATCCAGCTCCAGCTCCAGGTCCCTAAAGCGTTTTTCAAGCAGCTGCAGTTGGATGCACTTCCCGCAGATGGAGTCAGCAGGATGTTATGACACGGGATAAACCCCTCTGTTAATTTAAACCTGACACACAGAGATGCTCACCTCTTGCTGTAACCTGTTAAATTTCAAGAGGCAAAGGACCATCCCAGTTTTCACTACTTCAAATAAAAATTAACAATTTTATTCTTTAAGTTTAACAGAGAACATTAGACAACTATTGACAACTCCTTTTTCTTAAACCTGTCTTTTATCGCCCACTCTACAATACTGGGCTGATAAAAAAAACTCGATGAAGTTTAAAAAAAATCACAATTCAAAACCAGTCAGCTTTGCCGATTCTCCTTTGTAGATTTTCCTCTGTAGATTTTTCTAGGTTGGCTGTTCCTCGGTCTTCTGCACAGCTTTTCTTACGGACAGGTACCTGTCAGAGAGCGATTCGATGAGCAGTCTATTCTTATTGGTGTTCATGGCAGTGCTCCCCCTAACTGTTCAAAATGTTTGGTTTTATCCCCCAAAACATCAGATCATTTCATTGGTGTGATGTTATCAAAACGCTAAATTCAAATTCGATTGGATTTTGGTGACTGGGGCAGAATTTAAACGGATTGGCTGAATTTGAAATTGTTTTTGTTCCATGGCAATGCAACTGCAGCTATTTGTTTCAACCAAGTGTTACATTTTTAAATTGTTCAGGACACTCTGTGCTTTCAGTCAGGCCTTGCTAGCTTCCTCTCTCTCTTGAAGGTACAGGACACACCTATACATTCATAACAAGGGAATGTGTGGTGTCCTTTCCCTCCCACATTCTGCAGGAGGAACATTCAACTGCCCTAACTGCCATTCCCACTATTCTAAATTCCCAAAGAGGCTATTGAAAATTATTTTAATAAAATTAGTTACCTTACCAATTCAGCACACAGAACCTTGTTTTGGTGAGAGGAGGATGATGGGTAGGAGACACCACCTAAGTCGTGTTTCGGGGAAGCCAAGCACCCAAATATATTACTACACTCACTCAGCAGTCCCATGTCCGTTCCTGCTCAGTCTGTGCTCCGCCTATTCACGAGGTCAGTTTTTAAAGCAGAAACATATCTCCCAGCAGCCCCCGCTCCTCTCTCCCTCTCTCCTCGCTGCTCCTGAAAAACAGAGGCCTGACTCTTGAGGTAAGTCCCTTGAGGCAAGTTGGTTCCTGACAATCGCAAGTTGAGATTTTTTACATTGATCAAAAGGAAAACCTAAAGACAAAAGGAATTTGATCAGTTTGAAAATAGATGTGGCTGCAGCGTTTCAAGCCGGAATCCACGGGGAGGCCACTGGCTCTTCCTCTCTTCCCAGGGGTTCCAGATGCAGTGGAGTCAGAGGGTTTTTTTAAAACAAACTCCTTCCAGTGACTGTAAGAAAACAGATTCGCTGCTGCAGCTCAAGAGGAGACTCAAGGTTCGGGAGAGGGAAGCAGCCTGGATCAGACCAGGAACATGTGACACTGGGAATAACAACAGGCCACCCATAGAACTATAGTGGGTGGCACAGTGGCACAGCGGTTAGCACTGCTGCCTCACAGCGCCAGAGACCTGGGTTCAATTCCTGCTTCAGGTGACTGACTGTGTGGAGTTTGCACATTCGCCCCGTGTCTGCGTGGGTTTCCTCCGGGTGCTCTGGTTTCCTCTCACAGTCCAAAAATGTGCAGGTCAGGTGAATTGGCCATGCTAAATTGCCTGTAGTGTTAGGGGTATCGGTGGGTCAGTGTGGACGTGTTGGGCCGAAGGGCCTGTTTCCACACTGTAAGCAACCTAATCTAAACTATCAAACTCCTTAAGATACTCAATAGAGGAGAGTGACCTCGAGACTGCCTAATGGGGAATGCAGGTTGGCACGGAGGATATAGGACATAGTTTGTGGTCACTCCTCAGGAATGTTTTAAATTTAGAGATTTTGATTTCTTAAATGTAGCCATTACACACCTTCTAAACTCCATTTGGATATTTTTAAAAAATACTACCTATTTTTTACCTGTAACCTTGCAAATGACAACTTCTTGAACAAACATTGAGCCAGCCCAGTCCAGGTGTGCCAGGCCATGCCATTTGCCTGAGCCCAAGGCTCCAGAGAAACCAGGTACCAATGAAGCCATGCTACTTAGCATGAAGGACATGATGGAGGATTTACAGGCCGAAATCATTCCCAAGTTTGAATCTATAATTTGAGAGAGGGTGAGGAAGGAGGTAACAGCTGCTCTGAAGGTGTTGGAGGAAAACGGTTCTTCACAATGTCGGAGTATTTTGAACCAGGAACATTTGGCTCATGAGCATGATAACCAGATAACTAACCTCCAAGCTAATGTTATCTGCTACGATTGAATCTCTGACGAAGAAATGTGAAGACTTGGAGACCTGCTCCAGGAATAATATTCGACTTGTGGGTTTACCCAAAGAATTGGAGGATCCTCATCCAACAGAATTTAGGGCCTGACTTTTACAGGACTTGCTCAGACTTGAGGCTAAACCCGTGTTGGACGAGGGCCATCGTACACTGCTTGCTAACCTGAAAGAAGGCGAGTTACCTCGCCCGATGGCTGTCAGGGTGCACCAGATTCAAGTGAGAAATCACATTCTGCGCTGTGCTGGAGTAGCTTCTCCCCTTGTATATAATGGAAAGAGGGGAGACATTTTTCCTGATTTCACCCAACTGTGGCGAAGCAGCGTGCAGCTTTTGCCAAGGTAAAGAAGGAGCCTCACTCATCTCCTAACATTAAATTTGGCCTTCGTTACCCAGCGATATTACATATCATCTTGCCGAGCAGAGTAACACATAGGCTTGATGACCCTGGTCGGGCAATGGACCTTGTGAATAAAAACCTTAAAAAGACTGCAGTTCCAGAGCCAGTTTGATGTTTGGGCCTAACTAGGTCAGTTAGACATTAGCTTTATGCTACTACGGACAAAGACTGCATTTCCCACTGGGGAGATTAAAATGGACGGTATGCTGTGCTTACAGACCTGGATTTGGTTTCTTGTTACATTTGACCTCATCCACCAAGAAGTACATGTTTCCTTACTCAAGACTTTTTTTTCGAGAGGTTGCACTATTAGTACCAAAGAATGTAGAGTTTAATTGTTTAATTAGATACAGGAACTATTTTTATTACATTTACTCATTTTTGCTTCACAGCTTTTGAACAGTTAACTTTTACATTCCCTGAGGTGGCGTTGTAGTTTGCTTGAGCTACAAAACACGACAGTTTTTTTTAACTGTGGGGGAAGAGAGCACGTACTCATCTAGAGGGGGCTTATGCTGGGAGGGGGAGGGGTTGGTAGGCAGGTATTCCATTTGGGGGGTTACTATTATGGGGGTTGGTGGAGTTTGTTTTGTTCTGATGGGGGTAGGGAGGAGGGGTGTGACACATACCTCACCTTTGCAAGGTTTACTCTTGTTTATCTATGATAGCACATTTGGGATTTTATGGTGAGTATTACACATGACACAGCTAATGATTCACTGCCCTTGGTAGGTGGGATATTAAATTTGCCAGTCTGAATTGCAAAGGCCTGAACAACCCAATCAAACACACTAAGGTTTTACATTATTTACACCATCTTAATGCCCAGATAAGTTACTTACAAGAAACCCACTTGAAAAATAAAGACAGTCCAAAGTTGAAATGAGGTTGGATTGGACAAGTGCATTTTTCCTCCTTTTCTGGCAAATCTAGAGGAGTTGCTAATAAGTATGTAAGTTAGGTCACTGAGCTTGTAGGTTTGCTTTCAGATGTTTCATCACCATACTAGGCAACATCATCAGTGAGAGTCTCTGGTGAAGTGCTGGCTGTATGTCCCACCTCTCTATTTAGAGATCTTGGTTACTTCAGGTGGGTGATGTCATTTCCAGTTTTGTTCAAGGGAAGGTAGATCGAGTCTAACTCGATGCATTTATTGATAGAGTTCTCGTTAGAATGCCATGCCTCTAAGAACTCTTGTATGTGTCTTTATTTTGCCTGTCCTGGTATATGTGTGTTGCCCCAGTCAAAGTGGTGTCCTTCTTTGTCTCTATGTATAGAAACTAGTGATAGTGGGTCGTGTCTTTTGGTGCCCAGTTGGTGTTCATGTATCCTGGTGCCAAATTTCCTGCAAGTTTGTTTGATGAAGTATTGCCACCTATTGGTAAGTTTCAGTATCTGCAAGTAGAGCATTTGCCTTTTTACAATAGGCAGTTTTTTTTCAAGTAACAGTCATGTGTCCATGGTCTGCAGGTAGGATAACCATGTTTTTCTCCTTTTTAAGTTTTTGTAAGGCTTTATTTTCTTGAGCATTAAGTGTGCTTCCTTCCTTTTATCGGCCTAATGTCAGTGCAATAGCTTGTCTTATGGTCTGCTATGTTTCCTCTAAAAGACCTTTTTTTAAAAGTAGATTCAAATGCTGTGAGGAAATCCTTTTTACTCATGTCTTTGTAATTTAACCCTCTGACTAGGACTGCTTTTTCTGTATCGGTAAATGGATGGTCTGAAATATTTTCTATCCAAACATCAGTTTTGTATGAAATGAATTTTTGTGTGAGTTTATCTAACTTATCTTGAAGTACAAGTTTATTTTTCTGTGTTTACTGTTTAAAGCTTATGCTTCATTCTAATGCATTTGTCCATTCAGAGACTCTCTCTGATGATATTACCCAGTATGGAGACAAAATGTCTGAAAACAAACCTTCAAGCTCAGTGAGCTAACGTACGGACTTAGCATCAAGATAAGCTGCAAATCTTCTCAGAAAAAGGAGTTGCTTTTTTTTTACATAAATTTATTCATTCCATCCATGCTAAGACTGGGTCTGACTCTACTGGCAGATTTATTATTATTACTGGGCAGAGTTTTGACATTGATGTAATCTTGGCCAATTGGTTATGCTCCCATCTGGGACAATGAGGCTTTTTTCAGACATTGCAGTATTACCGGATATTCACACCCGTTAATCTTAGGAGGAGATTTTAATTGTTGATTGAATCCTCCCTTAGACCGTTCTTCCTCTGTTCCAAGTGCCCAGCCCAAATCTGCTAAAATAACTTTTATGGAGGAGTTGAATGCTGTTGATTCCTGGCGGTTCTTTGATCCCTCGAAAAAGGAATTTTGTTTTTGCATGTCCACCAGACTTTTACATGTATTGATTTTTCCTGGTGGATGACGGACTGCTCACATCCATTTCTGGTTGCAAATATGATTCCATTGTTTTATCAGACCATGCACCTGTCTCAATGAATGTTCGTTTTCACAAGTTCCTTAATACATGACCACCTTAGTGTCTCAATACACACTTCCTCTCAGAGGAAGATTTTGTTAATTTTGTCTCTCAGCAGATAGATTTTCCAAAAGAAAAGATAATTACCCCATCTAGTACAGCTTCCATGCTGTGGGAAATCCTGAAGGCATTCACCAGGGGTGAAATAATTTCTTATGCAGCACATAATAATAGACTTAGGAAAGAGAAAATGGCATGGTTAGCAGAGTGGCGGTCTCTATTAGACTCTCTTTTTGCAATCTCTAAGTCTTTAGAAGTATCTCAAGAATGTATTTCCCTCCAGGCTGAGTATGGTGTTGTAATGTCACAATACACCACCAAGCTTTTACTTCACTCTAGGTCTATATTTTATGAACAAGGAGATGGAACTAGGAAATTGTTAGCACATCAGTTGCACCAAATGTCCTCATCTCAATTAATCCCATAAATTAAGGCTAATTCATGTATCCTGTCAGACCCATTAGAAATCAACAAGACATTGAAGGAATTTTACATTTCACTTGATTCATCTGGATATTCTTCTGCTGCAGCAGATTTTGATCCTTTTTTGATAAGATTAACATTCCTACAATTGATCAAAATGTGGCAAAGGAATTGGACCAACCAATCACAGCAAGAGAACTTGAGGCTGCGGATAGATCACTACAAAGTGGGAAAAGTCCTGGAACCGACGGTTTTCCGGCCAGGTTTTATAAAATATTTCGCAAGAAGCTGGCTCTGCTTTTGGTAGATGTGTTTGTTGAAGCATTTAATTCTGGCTGTCTTCCTCAAACTTTAACTCAGGCATCAATTTCTTTGCTTTTAAAGAAAGGCAAAGATTCCTGACTGTGTGGTTCATATCGTCCTATAAGTCTGCTCAATGTTGACTTTAAATTATTGTCAAAGTTATTGGCCCACGGTTTGGAAACCATCCTTCCACCTTTCATATCCTTGGATCAAACTGGATTTATTCGCAACAGGCACTCCTTTTTTAATCTTAGCGGGTAATTTAACATTGTTTATAATTCTCCCCCATCCACCCTCCCTGTGGCTTTGATATCTTTAGATGCTGAAAAAGCCTTTGATAGAGTGGAATGGAATTAACTTTTTTTTATTTTGGAGAAATTTGACTTTGGGGAAAAATGTATCTCTGGGATCAAACTACTCTATGCATCACCACAGGCCTCTGTTAGGACCAATGACATGAATTCTGATGATTTCTACCTTTATTGTTCCACTAGACAAGGTTGTCCTTTAAGTCCACAGCTGTTTGCTGGTGTTATTGAACCTCTGTCTATTGCTTCACAGACCCCTCCTGATTTCTCTGGCATTACTAGAAATGGTGTGGAGTTGAAGGTTGCCTTCTATGCAGGTGACCTTTTGCTATTTATCTCCAACTTATCTCTCTCCATTCCCACCACACTCTCAATTTTAGAATCTTTCAGTAAGATTTCTGGGTAAAAATTGAATTTTAACAAAACTGCGGCATTTGCTATCAATAAAGTTGGCAGCGAATACCCACTTGATAATTTACCATTTAAACTCACCAACTTTGGTTTTGTTTATCTTGGTGTACACGTGGCAGATACACAAGGCAATTTGGACAGGAAACATTTTGAACCATTACTGGTACAAATTAAATGAAACTTTGAACGAGGGTCTCTCCTTAATTTGTCTGTTGCTGCAAGAATTAATTCCATTAAAATGAATATTGTTTTGACAGTTTTATTATTTATTTCAATACATACCAATTTTTCTTACTCTTTCCTTTTTCCACAAAGCAGATAGTCTCATTCTAGAATTTATTTGGAATGAATAAAACTCCTAGGTTACAAAAAACAGTTGTTACACAGGCCTAAGATATTAGGTGGAATGGTGTTGCTGCATATTTTGTTTAATTACTGGGCAGCAAACATAAGAAATTCGAACTATTGGCTCCAATATGAGAACCTTGATGCTTTCCCAATTTGGTTGACTATTCAGGCAAATTCCATGCACCGGTAACATTGAAGGCTTTATTGAATTCACCTCTCCTTTCTTCAATCTATATTTACATGAACAATGTAATTGTTTTATCCTGTCTTAAAATTTAGTTTCAATTAGACGTCACTTTCACTTTCAGTCATTTTCTATGAAGGCGTGGTTGGTGGCAAATCATATTTTTCCCATCTTTATTGGACAGTGCCTTTTCTGATTGGGCTAAGTTAGGAATTAAAACTGTGAAAGATTATATGTTAATGGTGTTTCTGCATCTTTTCAACATCTTAGTCGATACATTTTCACTTCTTAAAAGCCACTTCTTTAAATATATCCAAGTTCACAGTTTTGACTGTAGTTCATAATGATTCCTAATGATTCTGATTTTGACATCTTTCTAGAACCACTTTCTTCATTAAAGGAGGTTATTTCAGCTAGTTATTCAAACATTCATAAAATATTGTTATGACACGGGGTAAACTCTCCTGCTTAATTTAAAACCAACAATACAGAAAAGATTTAGCCCATATAGTAATCTGTAAAACTTCAAGTGGCCAAGAACTATTCAAAGTAAAAGTTAACACCTTTATTTCTTAAAGTAGAACAGAAAATAATTCACTAACAACTATGTATTAGTCCTTATTCTAACCTATCTTTACCTTCCCTTCTATCCTAGTCCAATAAAACTCCCAATTAAGATTTACAAAATAACACTTCTTAGCTCAAAACCAGGCAGCTTTCTGTCCATCAATTTGGATCTTGCTGTGTCTTTTCTTCTTCTTAGGAATTTCTACTTCACAGGTTACTGATTGATAAAGGTCCCTTTTTAAGAGAGCTGTTTTACTGGGCAGTGTGCAGATGTTGTTGGCTTGGCAGTTGTCCCCTCAACTGTTCAATTGTCCCCAGTCTTATATCCCAAAGCATCAGATTGTGTCATTGGCTTTTTAAGATTGTCAATATACTCAATTCGAACTGAATTGGTGTTTGATATTTTTCGGGAGGGCAGAGCAGTAGCTGTGATCTATATGGACTTCAGTAAGGCGTTCGACAAGGTTCCCCATGGGAGACTGATTAGTAGGGTTAGATCTCATGGAATACAGGGAGAACTAGCCATTTAGATACAGAACTGGCTCAAAGATAGAAGACATAGGATGGTGGTGGAGGGTTGTTTTTCATACTGGAGTGCCACAAGGATCGGTGCTGGGTCCTCTACTTTTTGTCATTTACATAAATGATTTGGATGTGAGCATAAGAGGTACATTAGTAACTTTGCAGGTGACACCAAAATTGGAGGTGTAGTGGACAGCGAAGTGGGTTACCTCAGATTACAACAGGAACTGGACCAGATGGGCTAATGGGCTGAGAAGTGGCAGATGGAGTTTAATTCAGACAAATGCAAGGTGTTGGATTTTGGGAAAGCAAATCTTAACAGAACTTATACACTTAATGGTAAGGTCCTAGGGAGTGTTGCTGAACAAAGAGACCTTGGAGTGCAGGTTCATAGCTCCTTGAAAGTGGAGTCGCAGGTAGAAAGGATAGTGAAGAAGGGGTTTGGTATGCTTTCCTTTATTGGTCACAGTATTGAGTACAGGAGTTGGGAGGTCATGATGTGGCTGTACAGGACATTGGTTAGGCCACTGTTGGAATATTGTGTGCAATTCTGGTCTCCTTCCTATCACAAAGATGCTGTGAAACTTGAAAGGGTTCAGAAAAGATTCACAAGGATGTTGCCAGGGTTGGAGGATTTGAGCTATCGGGAGAGGCTGAATAGGCTGGGGCTGTTTTCCCTGGAGCATCGGAGGCTGAGGGGTGACCTTATAGAGGTTCCGTGGTGTACATCTCTATGACTCTATGACTCTGTGAGATGTACACCAAGGAAATAGATCCTTTGGCCCAACCCGTCCATTCTGACCAGATATCCCAATCCTATCTAGTCTCACCTGCCAGCACCCGGTCCATATCCCTCCATACCCTTCCTATTGATATGCCCATCCAGATGCCTTTTAAATGTTGCAATTGTACCAGCCTCCACCACATCCTCTGGCAGCTCATTCCATACACGTACCACCCTCTGCATGAAAAAGTTGTCCCTTAGGTTTCTTTTATATCGTTCCCTTCTCACCCTAAACCTAGTTCTGGATGCACCCACCCCAGGGAAAAGACTTTGTCTTTTGATCTTATCCATGCCCCTCCTGATTTTATAAACCTCTATAAGGTTACCCCTCAGCCTCCGACGCTCCTGGGAAAACAGCCCCAGCCTGTTCAACCTTTCCCTACAGCTCAAATCCTCCAACCCTGGCAACATCCTTGTAAATCATCTCTGAACCCTTTCAAGTTTCACAGCATCTTTCACAATGTTGTTCAAAGAGCTCTGCCAACTGTACCATGTGATCTTTCCAGGAATTACTAAAGATCACGACATCATCCAAATAGACTGCACAGTTTGTGAACCCAGCTACAACTTTGTTCGTGAGTCTTTGGAATGCAGTCTGCACATTCCAGTTATAGCCCATTTGCAGTTACAAATGCAGACATTTCTTTCACCAACTCTGATGAAGGTACCTGCCTGTAACCAGGCATTAAGTCCAACTTGGTGATGTAACTGGCTTGTCTGACTTTTTCAATGCAGTCTTCCAATCAGGGAATTGGATATGAGTTGGCATTGACCTTCAGGTAATCCATGCAGAATCATTGAGTCCCTTCTGGTTTGGGAACTATGACAATCGCCGAACCCCACTCGCTCTGGCTTGGTTCGATGATGTCCTCATCATATATAGCCTTCACCTCCTTTTAGATCTGTCTGACTTTGAGAGGATTAAGCTGATAGGGGAACAGTTTTATCGGAGCAGTATTCCCTACGTCTACTTCATGGACAATAGCATTTGTCCTCCCCATCTGATTCTTACATATGTCCTTGTTCTGCAGCAATAAATCTTTCAACTCTGTTCTATGCTCCTGAGACAGATTGCTTACTAACCAATCCCTCTCCTCAAGGACTTCTTCATTTTTTAATCTATTTCAAATCCACATCATCTGGATTTGACTCCTCACTCTGCAGGGCAGTAACTAGCATCTGTTTCTCCAGTTCTTTCTCTCTAGTGTAATAAAGTTTCAACATGGACAGATACCTGATACCCTTTCTTCCTATTTGGCATCTTTACTAAATAGTTCACCTGTTTCAACCTTTTCTCAATTTGATAGGGACCACTAACCTGGCTTTAAAGGGATCTCCTATCATGGGTAACAGTATTAACACATCATCCCCTTGGGAAAATGTCCGAGTCTCAGAACTTTTATCTGCCACCTGCTTCATTCTACACTGTGCCCTTTTTACGTGCTGTTGAGCTACCTCACCTCCTCGATTTTGTCTCTCCCTCGTCTCTGATACATAATGTAAGTGTGAGATCTCCGACTTTGGTCCTGTCAAATTTTCTTTAATTAATTTCAAAGGGCCTCTCACTTCATGACTGAATATTAACTCAAAGGGAGTAAACTGAATAGATTCATTTGGGGCAGTTCTAATGGCAAACGATACAAATCGGATACCTTTATTCCAATCATGCAAGTAATCCTGATAGTACGCTCTCAACATGGTCTTCAAGGTCTGATACCAGCATGCCTGGGATTCAGGATAATATGCACTGGGATAAAATGCTGTGTACGTACGCTATCCATAACCTCCTTGAAACATCTAGCCATAAAATGTGACCCTTGGTCTGACTGAATCTCTCGGGGTAACCCATACCATGTGAAGAAAGATACTAACTCCCCTATTACCCTTTTTGCCTTGACACTGTGGAATGGAATTGCCTCTGGAAACCTGGTAGACACATCCATTATGGTTAACATGGACTGGTTCCCACTTTTAGTTCTCGGGAGGGGACCTACACAATTGATTCTAACCCGCGTGAAAGGTTCTTCAAATGTGGGAATTGACAACAAAGGTGTTGGTTTTATTACTGCCTGTGGCTTACCTACCATTTGGCATGTATGCCAGGTATGGCCAAAGTTAACCATGCCCTTGTGCATTCCAGGCCTTAGCCTGAGTCCTTCGTACCCCTACTTGACCCACTAAAGGTAGTTCATGTGCTACCCGTAACATCTCCTGTCTATATGCTACTGACAACACAAGCTGGTACACTTCAGCGTATTTCTCCTCTGCACTAAGCTGCCCTTTCTGTCTGAGGATTCTATCTTTTAGATAATAACCCTCCGGAATATTCTCTGCCTCCTTTTCAGAGTACGCATCCACATATATATGTTTTATCATCTTGTCTTGCTATTGCAAGTCTCTTCATCTTTCAGGAGTAATCACGTCTGTCTAACCTTCTCCCTGGTCAGGTTTTTCCTGCACCATTACATCAAGCAGGGTATCCGCAAACTGAACCTCAACTCCTTCATCTTTCTCTTTACTTTTCACTTTGTGCAGTGACTTGTGATAGTGGGATCTGGTTACCACACCGACTGGGAAAATATCAGAATATTTCTGCTTTAACTCCTCAGTTTCTTGGTTTTCCTTGGGCTTCTCCACAACAAAGGGTGTCACTCCCACCTTGGATCCTGCCAAATCATTCCCAAGACCAAACTGAATTCCTGGAACAGACACTGTCAATCACTCCCACTGTAACTTCCCCAACCTTGGGTTGGGGAAAGAACCTTGGTTCTTTCTGAGTAACCTTTACCCCAGAGCTGAAATTTTTGTAGAGATCAGATACTATCCCCATACCCAGCCCCTGCCTCGGCTGTGCACTCTCCTGCAGCTCCTGGGTCTTATTGGGGTCTCCTTTACTACCTTCACTAAGGCCACTGGCTCAGCTTCTTTTCCCACACCTTTTCCCATAGTGCCTTTCTTTAACGACCAGCCCTGTGTCTGTCCGTGTCCCACCTTCTGGCAGTGTAAACACCTTTTCCCAGTGCCCTTCT